>NC_092147.1:32127580-32427580 GCF_045791955.1 Oncorhynchus clarkii lewisi | reverse complement strand
GTGTCAATTAGCCTGGTTCCACTGCCACATTACTTAATGGGATGCATTCTCTCTCTCTCTCTCTCTCTCTCTCTCTCTCTCTCTCTCTCTCTCTCACATACACACACACACACACACACACACACACACACACACACACTCACACACACACACACACACACACACACACACACACACACACACACACACACACACACACACACACACACACACACACACACACAGTTTCTCTCAATCCCCCTTCCTCTCTCCAGCAGGGATTGATAGACTAATTATGTTGTTTCTCATCTCCACACCATGCTGTGTTGACTCATACGTGAATACATAAACAGCCCAGTAGCAGACAGTCAGGCTATGTGTATGTTTCTTAAAACTCCGGTATTTTCTTCCTCAATGAAAGTAATCGAGAAAAAAGTCTAAGTTACAATGAACCATATTATGGACAAATACCTTGTCTACACAAGTATTATCAATATCCTGTAACAAACATGATATACTTTCCTTCTAAATAGTGAAAGCACGAGGATCAGAGTCCATGTCAGACTCTTCTAGAAGCTTTAGAATGAGTGATTATCATGAGAGAAAACCGCAAATTTACATTGTTTATAGTTCCACCAGCACATCTATAGCTGAATGGAGATATGAGAGCTGGAGATGGTGCACGTGCTTCTACCTGAGAGGCTGCATCTCGTGCTACAGATCGTTAGACGCAGTTTAATATATATAAAAATAGGCGGGCCGCCAAGCACACAGGGTTTGCTGGGCTTTTCAAAAATAAAATAATGTTATGCAAGTTTGCTGTAGAATCATCACTGAAAGTCTATAGAGATGGGGTTCACAGTTTCTCCATTCCCCACAGAGAGTGTCGCAAAATGTTTTGTTGTTTATTTTTACAGTTTAATTTTGTAGGATGACAGTTTTTTTTTATCTAATCAAAGCATGTTACATTAGCAAGATCTTGTTACATTAGCAAGATCGAAGAGATGGTAGTCAGTTAGAATGGAAAACTTGCTCAGCTGACTGCAAGGTAAGAGATTTTACACAGGTTATTGTGCTGTGCTGCAAAATAAATAAAAATAAATAAACTAACACCATTCGACATTAGGCTCAGAGCCTACCTTCGTAAAATAAGATTTTATTAAATCACAAATGCAATGTAGGCTGAGATAAGTTTGGTGGGACCAGGCTGGAGAAAACTTAAACAACTATGCTGAATCTCAATAACAAGCTGCAAGGCTGAATTCCTATTACTGTCTCCTCAACTTACCAGAATAGTGGACAATTAAGAGCATAAAAATAATGTTGTAAATCCACATGGTTGTTTCAAAGGCTGTTCACGATATCCAAACTATTACCTATATGATATCCCAATAATAGTAAAGGTATTGCCGTCCGTTGATAAAGTCCAGACGACGGTACGAAGAGACTGGGGATTTTCACTCAGCTACAGCAGAGATGCCTCTGAGTAGAAACACACCGTGTGGACCTCTCTCTCTCTCTCTCTCTCTCTCTCTCTCAGCGCCAGCCATATTACACACTGTCAGTTCTCCTCCCACTTTATTCCTCTACCCCACTCACTCACTGTTGAACAATATGTTGGGTAGGTATATCAGGGGAATATCAGTGGAAAAGTCCCAGTGATGACAGCATGATACACATGAGCAAAAGTATCAGAGTTTATCTCAGCTTCTATAAACAGTTCTGTCTTGATGGGTGACACACATCATCCTCAACCAGGATGAACTACCTCCTCTCCTCCATATCTCCTGGGACTTGTGGAATCACCTCGCCTCCTTTATAATCGATCTCACACACACACACACACACACACACACACACACACACACACACACACACACACACACACACACACACACACACACACACACACACACACTATGCATCTTCATTTTTATCTCTCTCTTTTTGTAGATGACTAATAGGAGGTTTTTTGTTACTCAGAAAGAAACCGCAAAGTCACTCTCCATGATAATGAACAATCCCTGCCAATGAATCAGGGACTTTCACTCTCATAACCACACACATACGTGCACACACACACACACACACACACACACACACACACACACACACACACACACACACACACACACACACACACACACACACACACACACACACACACACACACACCCTCATACCCTCGTAACTAGAAGCAGATGTGTACAGATCACTCACATGCTTTGGGTTGAGTAAAACTCCATTAGTTCAATCTAACGATCTGATAGAAGCATGTGTGTGTGTGTGCTTTCAGATATTAGACTGAGATTAGAGCTCTGGTAGCGCTCTGTTACATACCACTGGAACCATTTAAGACTGCACGATGTAGTGTTCAGCACCTTGGTTTGTTTTGTTTCTGTAAGATATGGCTAAGAATGTCCACTTAACAGCTCCTCCACATACACTCTGTAACCATCCAATTCATCCTGCCACATTTAGGAGTTAATAAAGGTGCAGGCACATTCTATGTCATTTACTTTGTATCGTCATCTTTACTATGCGTTGTTGGACCTGCATGTAAGAATTTCACTGTTACTCTACACCTGTTGTTTACGAAGCATGTGACAAATAAAAGTTTATTTGATTCTTAAAAGTTTGGTTTGGAACTGGGCATCATTTGCGGAGAAGGGGTGCAGGGTGCTAGGGCAGAGGGGTCCATTTGATTTCCTCCAGATTTGCAGGCACCAGGGCAGTGTGTGTGTGTGTGTGTGTGTGTGTGTGTGTGTGTGTGTGTGTGTGTGTGTGTGTGTGTGTGTGTGTGTGTGTGTGTGTGTGTGTGTGTGTGTGTGTGCACACAAAGGTCATGTTTCATCTGCTATAAATTATCTGGACCTCAAGCTGACCCTTACCCTTCATCCCTTTCTGTTTCTTTCACTCTCTTCCTTGCTCCCTCTTTTTCTCTTCTTCACTCCCTTTTTTCTCTTCTCTCTCTTCAGACCTGGAGTGACCCACCAGGCCTGAGGAGAAAGGAAGGCAGATGAGAAATGAGGGAGTAAGAGAAGAGGGGAGTGAGATGGCGAGATTCTGGAGGATGAGGGGTTCTTCCTCAAACGAATACAATGTGTGTGTGTGCGTGTAGAGGGTGTAATCACAGACACAGTGTCAGAAGATCATCCTGTAAACAAACACACAGATCCAGTTGTTAGACCTCTACTGCTAATTAAGACGTGCTGACAGGGACAGTCGACTCTATACACACACGGACAGGACAGTGGAGTCAGGGATACCTAGATGGGGAGGGGTTTGCCTCTTCATCAATAACAACTGGTGAGCTGACTCGAAAGTGGTGCAAGTTTCAACCCATTGTTCACCCACCTTGGAATACCTGATGGTCAAATGCCGACCCTTCTACCTCCAGAGGGAGTTTTCAGCTGTTATTGACAGTTGTATACATTCCACCTCAGGACAATAAAAATAACAAACTAGCACTTAACGAACTGTAGGAGGCTATAAACAAGCAGGAAACCCTTACATACAGAGGCTGCTTTTCTGGTTGCCAGCGATTTTAATTCAACACATCTCCCTCGCCACTATGGACGATAAAGTCCTAGACAACTGTTACTCTAACAACAAACAAGCATGCAAGGCCCTCTGTCGTCTGCCATTTGGCAAAACAGATCATGACTCTGTACTCCTGCTTCCTGTTTACAAGCAGAAGCTCAAACAGGAAGTACTTATGACTCGCTCCATCGAGAAATGGTCACCAGAATCAGAGATTATGCTACAGGACTGCTTTGCTATCGCTGATAGGAATATGTTTTAAGACTCTACCGATAACATCGACGAGCTAACCACCTCCTTCATCGGCTTCATTAGGAAATGCATCAGCAACTTTGTCCCCATAGTGAAGGTTCGCTGCTTCCCAAATCAAAAGCCCTGGATTAACACAGAGGTTGGTGCTAAATTTAAGGACATGGCTACTGCACACAGAACTATAGCAGACAACCGTGAGGCTACAGCTGAGGACAGGAACAAGTGCAAGAAGTCCCTCTATGACCTCAGCAGAGTCATCAAATGAGCAAAAGGACAAAATAGGAATAAGGTGGAATCATATTACACAGGCTCCGACGCCCGCCATATGTGGCAGGGACTACCATCCATTATGGATTACAAAAGAAGACATAGCCTTTAGCTGCCCCACGATGCGTCCCTACCATATGAACTCAATGCATTTTATGCATACTTCGACAATAACAACATCACGCCTGGTGTTAGGTGCGCCACCGACCCAGAGGATTGGGTGATCTCGATGTCCGAGCTGATGTGAGTAAAGTAATTTATCAGGTCATCACCATGCGCAGAACAGAAAATGACCACCATCTATCAGGTACGAAGGTAAGACTCAGATGCAGACAACGTTGAATTAACAATGGTTTAATAATCCAACAGTTGCAGGCAATAGACAGGTCAAGGCAGGCAGTGGCCAGAAAACCAGAGGTGGGGCAACGGTACCGGACGGCAGGCAGGCTCAGGGTCAGGGTAGGCAGAGGTCAATAATCCAGAGGTGGGGCAAAGGTGCAGGTCGGCAGGCTCAGGGTCAGGCAGAGTGTTCAGACAGGCGGGCTCAGAGTCAGGACAGGCAAGGGTCAAAATCAGGAGGGCGAGAAAAAAAGAGACTGGAAAAAGCAAGAGCTGAGACACAAAAACGCTGGTTGACTTGACAAGACGAACTGGCAACAGACAAACAGAGAACACAGGTATAAATACACAGGGGATAATGGGAAAGAGGGGCGACACCTGGAGAGGGCTGGAGACAATCACAAAGACAGGTGAAACAGATCAGGGTGTGACAGTACCCCTCACTCTAGGGTTGCCACCTGTCGTCCTACCTGGGCGCATACCTGGTTGACCAGGGTGCGATGAGGGCTGGATCCAGGATGTTTCTAATGGGGACCCAACACCTCTCCTCTGGGCCATAACCCTCCCAGTCAACCAGGTACTCGAAACTCCTGCCCCTTGGTCGAACACTCAGGAGGCTTGAATGGCCATCAATGACTCGGGAAGGGATGGGGAGAGCCTGGAAACTGAAGACAAAGGGCTGTGAGACATGGGCTTAATCCTAGACACAAGGAAAGTAGGATGAATACGGAGGACCCTGGAGATAGGGAACGGGCCGATGAAATGTTTACGGGACTCCACCCGGAGAGGCAGGTCCTGGGAGGAGAGCCATACCCTCTGCCTGAGCCGATAGCGTGGAGCAGGGGTCCTGTGGCGATCCGCTTGTCGCCTATACTTGGAAGTGGTCTTCAACGGAGTGGCCCGGGATTTCTTCCAGGTACGGCGACAGCGGCAGATGAACATCTGGGCAGAGGGATTGCTGACTTCCTCCTCTTGATCAGGGAAGAGTGGAGGCTGATATCCCAAGGAACACTCGAAGAGCAAGAGATATGTGGCAGAGAAAGGAAGGGTGTTGTGAGCGCACTCAACCCATACCAGTTACTGACTCTAGGTGGTAGGGTTGGCAGAGACAAGGTAGCGAAGAGTTCTGGTTGGTTGGTTCCGACTGGCCGTTGGACTAGGAGGTGGAATCTGGAGGACAGGCTGGCCAACGACGCAATGAGCATACAGAACGCCTTCCAGAACTGGGACGAGAACTGTGGACCCTGGGCCGGAGACATTGTTCACTGGGAATTCGTGGATCAGGAAGACGTACTGCACCATAAGCTGGGCCGTCTCCTTGGCCGAGAGTAGTTTGGGAGAGGAATGAAATGGACCGCTTTGGAAAATCGGTCGACCAAAGTCAGGATGGTGTGTTGCCTTCAGACAGGGGGAGATCCGGAACAAAATCCAGGGATATATGGGACCAGGAACGATGAGGGACAGGCAGTGGTTGGAGAAGACCAGTCGAAGCTTGCCGAGGAGTCGTGTTCTGTGCGCAGACTGTGCAGGTGGCGACAAACGTGGCAACCTCTGGAAACATAGTAGGCCACCAAAAGCGTTGTCGCACGGAGGCCAGGGTCCGACGAGAGCCCAGGTGACAGGCAAGCCTGGAGGAATGGGCCCACTCCAGGACCGCAGAGCAGACAGCGTCAGGCACAAACCTCCGGTTATATGGTCCCCCCAGGGTTCGGCTGGGACCACTGCGCTTCTCGGACCTGTTTCCCTATACCCCAGCTGATTGCTGTCGCCAGGCACGAGGTGGGAAGGATGGTCTTGGGCTCTAGGGTGGTAACCGTGGGGTTATAGCTGCGAGACAGGTCATCCCGCTTGACGTTCTTGAACCGGGTAAAAAAACAGGGTCCATCTTGCTTGCCTGGAGTTGGGGCGCTTAGCGGTGCAGAAATACTCCAGGTTTTTGTGGTCGGTCCACACAATGAACAGATGTTCCACCCCTTCTAGCCAGTGTCTTCATTCCTCCAATGCCATCTTCACCGTGAGAAGCTCCTAATTCCTGACATCGTAGTTCCTCTCTGTGGCGTTGAGGCGGTGGAAGAAGAAGGCGCAGGGACGCAGCTTAAGATCCAGGGCAGAACGTTGGGACAGAACAGCCCCCACTCCGACATCTGAAGCATCGGCCTCCACCATGAACTGACAGGAAGTGTCAGGATGAATCAGGATAGGAGCAGTGGTGAAGCAGTGTTTAATGTCCCAGAACACAAGGTCTGCGGCAGAGGACCCCGTGAACAGAACCTTGGTAGAGGTGAGTGCAGACAGGGGGAAGGCCAGGGTGCTGTAACCCTGGATAAAGTGGCGATAAAATGTGGCAAACCCCAGGAAATGTTTCAGCTGCACCCTGGACGTAGGCTAAGGCCAATCCA
Organism: Oncorhynchus clarkii lewisi; assembly: GCF_045791955.1. Classification (NCBI taxonomy): domain Eukaryota; kingdom Metazoa; phylum Chordata; class Actinopteri; order Salmoniformes; family Salmonidae; genus Oncorhynchus; species Oncorhynchus clarkii. Next base: position 32,420,801 of record NC_092147.1, on the reverse strand, counting down.
CCACTGCTCTCACCTTCTCGGGATCCATCTGGACACTCCCAGCAAAGATTATGTAGCCCAGAAAGGGAATGGTGGAGCGATGGATCTCACACTTTTCCACCTTAACAAACAACTGGTTCTCCAGAAGGCGCTGGAGAACCTGTCGGATGTGGAGCACGTGTTATTGGGGGGAGCGGGAGAAGATGAGGATGTCATCAATGTAGATGAAGACAAACAGGTTCAGCATGTCACGGAGAACATTATTCACCAGAGCCTGGAACACAGCAGGGGCGTTGGTGAGTCCAAAAGGCATGACGAGTTATTCATGGTGGCCGCTGGCAACATTGAAGGTGATTTTCAACTCGTCCCCCTCTCGTATCCGCACCAGGTCGTAGGGGCACAGGGTCTTGTCCTTTTTCTCCGCAGAAGAAACCTGCGGGAAAGGAAGAAGAACAAATAAATAATGTAGCTAGGGAGTCCCCAATGTAGGTCTCCATAGCCTTGGTCTCCATTCCCGACAGAGAGTACAGACGACCGCGGGGTGGTGCTAGGGAGACTGTCAATTCCGCAGTCATAGGGGCGGTGCAGAGGAAGGAGAGAGGCCCTGGACTTGCTGAAGGAGGTCCTGGAACAACATCCGAGCCCCCAGAAAAACGTCCCGGGGCAGGTTGCGCCGACTTCAGACAATGGGTGTGGCAGAACGGACAACAGCCCATGATAGCACCCATACACTAGTTGATGAGGGGATTGTGTCGCTGGAGCCAGGAGAATCCCAAAAACAAAGGAATCTGGGGGGGACTTGATGAGCAGGAATTGAATGGTCTTGCTGTGATTCCCTGACACAAGTAGATTGGTGGGAGTGGTGTTAAGGGTGACCTGACGTATAGAGTGCATGTCCAGCACTTTAACATGCATGGGAACAGAGAGGGGCTGAGTGGGGATGTTCAGCTCGGAAGCCAGTGTGACGTACAAAAAGCTCTCATCGGCCTCAGACTCAATGAGGACCCGGAAAGATTTGGACTGGTTTCCCCACAGCAGAATGACATGAAAGGGGTGCGAGTAAAGGAAGCAGAAAAGGTCTCCATATGGCCCACCAGAGTACTCGCTCCCACCGGAGTACTCGTCGAATTAACAATGGTTTAATAATCCAACAGGGGCAGGCAATAGACAGGTCAAGGCAGGCAGGGGTCAGAAAACCAGAGGTGGGGCAATGGTACCGGACGGCAGGCAGGCTCAGGGTCAGGGTAGGCAGAGGTCAATAATCCAGAGGTGGGGCAAAGGTGCAGGTCGGCAGGGTCAGGGGCCGGCAGAGTGGTCAGGCAGGCGGGCTCAGAGTCAGGACAGGCAAGGGTCAAAACCTGAAAGGGGGAGAAAAAGAGAGACTGGAAAAAACAAGAGCTGAGACACAAAACGCTGGTTGACAAACAAAACGAAGTGGCAACAGACAAACAGAGAACACAGGTATAAATACACAGGGGAAAATGGCGAAAATGGGCGACACCTGGAAGGGGGTGGAGACAATCACAAAGACAGGTGAAACAGATCAGGGTGTGACACCATCATTCCTTTTCCCAATAACTCTAAGGTTTCATGCCACAATTACAACCGCTCTGTAGCACTCACATCTGTAGTAATGAAGTGCTTTGAGAGGCTGGTAACATCCTCCCAGACACGCTAGACCCACTCCAAATTGCATACTGGCCCAACAGATCCATAGACGACGCAATCTCAATTGCACTCCACATTGCACTAACCGACCTAGATAAAATACATTTCGTCATGAGAATTCTGTTCATTGACTACAGCTCAGCGTTTAACACCAGGATCCCTCTTCAACTGGATCATGGACTTCCTTAAAACCTGTTGGTACTAGGGGGCAGTATTTTCATTTTTGGAAAAATAACATTCCCAAATTAAACGGGATATTTTGTCAGGACAAGATGCTAGAATATGCATATAATTGACAGCTTAGGATAGAAAACACTCAAAAGTTTCCAAAACTGTAAAAATATTGTCTGTGAGTATAACAGAACTGATGTTACAGGCGAAAGCCTGAGAAAAATCCAATCCGGAAGTGACTCATCTTTTGAAAGCCCTGCGTTCCGATGCGTCCCTATTGAGCTGTGAATGCCCTATCAACCAGATTACGCTTTCTACGTATTCCCCAAGGTGTCTACAGCATTGTGACGTAGTTTTACACATTAATGTTGAAGAATACCCATAGGCGGCTTCATTGCGCAAGTGGTCACCTGATGCTCCCAGAGAAATTCTTAGGTAGCCATTATTCCAATAGCTTCTACTGAGAAACCAATTGTCCCGGTTGATATATTATCGAATAGATATTTGAAAAACACCTTGAGGATTGATTCTAAACAAAGTTTGCCATGTTTCTGTCCATATTATGGAGCTAATTTGGAATATTTTTCGTTGTTGTCGTGACCGCAATTTCCGGTCGATTTCTCAGCCAAACGTGAAGAACAAACGGAGCTATTTCACCTCCAAAAATAATATTTTTGGAAAAAATGAATTTTGGCTATCTACCTTGGTGTCTCGTGAGTGAAAACATCTGAAGTTCATCAAAGGTAAACGATTTAATTTGATTGCTTTTCTGATTTTCGTGACAAGGTTGCCTGCCGCTAGCAAGGCATAATGCTATGCTAGGCTATCGATAAACTTACACAAATGCTTGTCTAGCTTTGGCTGTAAAGCATATTTTGAAAATCTGAGATGACAGGGTGATTAACAAAAGGCTAAGCTGTGTTCCAATATATTTCACTTGTGATTTTCATTAACAGGAATATTTTCTAGGAAGATTTATGTCCGTTGCGTTATGCTAATTAGTGTCAGATGATGACAACGGTCCCGTTCACGGGGTGTCACTAGAGGTTAAGGGCCGACCCCAGGTGGTGAGGGTAGGCAACATCGCACAACTCCAACACCATCAATATGTTTTCTGACGTCACAACGGTGGTAGGCCTTATCACCGGCGACAATAAGATAGCCTACAGGGAGGAAATCAGTGACCTGGCAGTGTGGTGCCGGAACAACAACCTCAAATCCTCAAAAGGTTATACAGCTGTACCATTGGAAGCATCTTGACTGGCTGCATCACTGCATGGTATGGCAATAGCACCACACTCGATTGCATGGTGCTACAGAGAGTAGTGCGGACAGCCGAGTCCATCACTGGTGCCGAGCTCCCTGCCACCCAGGACCTCTATATCAGGCGGTGTGAATGAAAAGCCTGGAAAATTGTTAACGACTCCAGCCACCCAAGCCATAGACTGTTCTCTCTGCCTCTGCATGGCAAGCGGCACCAGTGCATAAAGTCTGACACCAACAGGATCCTGAACAGCTTCTATCCCTAGGCAATAAGACTGCTAAATAGCTAACTGAATAAATAACAACATTTCTACACGGACTATGTGACTATGTGACACACAAACGCTCACGCCATAATGTCACACACACAAAATATCAATTTATTCTGATTCTAGACACACGCAGACCAACTTACATAAAATCATCATATACGATGCTGCTACTGAATGTACAACACGTTAGAAAGTGTTCCTAATATTAAGTTGCACCCGCTTTTGTCCTGAGAACAACCTCAATTTGACGGGGCATGGACTCTACAAGGTGTCAAAAGCATTCCTCAGGGATGCTGGCCTATGTTGACTCCAATGCATCCCACAGTTGTGTCAAGTTTGCTGGATTTCCTTTAGTTGGTGGACAATTCTTGACAAACACGCAAAACTGTTGAGCATTAAAAACCCAGCAGCGTTGCAGTTCTTGACACACTCAAACCGGTGAACCTGGCACCTATTACCATACCTCGTTCAAAGGCACTTCTTGTCTTGCATTCACCCTCTGAATGGCACACTCAATCCATGTCTCAGTTGTATGAAGGTTTAAACATTTGTTTTACCTGTCTCCTACCCTTCATCTACAATGATTGAAGTGAATTTAACTTTGGAAAGTATTCAGACACCTTGACTTTTTCCACATTTTGTTACGTTACAGCCTTATTCAAAAATGTATTTTAAAAGAAAGAATCCTCAGCAATCTATACACTATACCACATAATGGCAAAGGAATAACTGGTTATTTAAATTTTTGCTAATTCATTAAAATAAAAAAACAGATACCTTATTTACATAAATATATAGACCCTGTGAGACTCCAAATTCAGCTCAGGTACATTCTGTTTCCATTGATCATCTTTGAGATGTTTCTACCACCTGTGGCAAATTCAATTGATTGGACATGATTTGTAAAAGGCACACACCTGTCTATATAAGGTCCCACAGTCAACAGTGTATGTCAGAGCAAAAACCAAGCAATGAGATCAAAGGAATTGTCTGTAGAGCGCCGAGACAAGATTGTGTCAAAGAACAGATCTGGGGAAGGGTACCAAAACATTTCTGCAATATTGAAGGTCCCCAAGAACACAGTGACCTCCATCATTCTTAAATGAAAGAAGTTTGGAACCACCAAGACTCTTCCTAGATCTGGCCACCCGGCCAAACTGAGCAATCAGGGGAGAAGGGCCTTGGTCCGGAAAGTTACCAAGAACCTGATGGTCACTCTAACAGAGCTCCAGAGTTCCTCTGTGGAGATGGGAAAACTTTCCAGAAGGACAACTATCTCTACAGCACTCTACCAATCAGGCATTTATGGTAGAGTGGCCAGACCAAAGCCACTCCTCAACCAAATTGGAGTTTGCCAAAAGGCACCTTAATCTTGATACTACCCATCCCGGGTCCGGGAGCGTTGTCATCAACTGACAGTAATTAGCATAACGCAACGGACATAAATATTACTAGAAAATATTTCTATTCATGAAATCACAAGGGAAATATATTGAAACACAGCTTAGCCTTTTGTTAATCACCCTGTCATCTCAGATTTTGAAATGATGCTTTACAGCCAAAGCAAGACAAGCATTTGTGTAAGTTTATTGATAGCATAGCATAGCATTATGATAGCTAGCTAGCAGCAGGCAACCTGGTCACGAAAATCAGAAAAGCAATCAAATTAAATCGTTTACCTTTGATGAGCTTCGGATGTTTTCACTCACGAGACTCCCAATTAGATAGCAAATGTTCCTTTTTTCCAAAAATATTATTTTTGTAGGCGAAATAGCTCCAGTTTGTTCTTCACGTTTGGCTGAGAAATCGACCGAAAATTGCGGTCACAACAACGCCAAAAAATATTCTAAATTAGCTCCATAATATCGACAGAAACATGGCAAACGTTGTTTATAATCAATCCTCAAGGTGTTTTTCAAATATCTATTCAATAATATATCAACCGGGACTGGTGGCTTCTTAGTAGGAAAGAGAGAAACAATGGCCGCATTTGTCCTTTACGCACAAAACACTCTGAGAGACTTCAGCTGACCACTGTCGCAATGTTGACGTTCAGGCTCATTTTTCTAAATAAAAGCCTGAAACTATGTATTGTGACACTAGACACATTAGGGAAGCCATAGAAAAAGGAATCTGTTTGATATCTCATTCACTGCTCAATAGGGACGCATAGGAACGCAGAGCTTTCTAAATAAGAGTCCCTTCCTGATTGGATTTTTCTTTCAATATCAGTTCTGTTATACTCACATACAATATTTTTACAGTTTTGGAAACTTTAGAGTGTTTTCTATCCTAAGCTGTCAATTATATGCATATTCTAGCATCTTGTCCTGACAAAATAGCCTGTTTACTTTGGGGACGTGCCCTAGTGGGCTAAACCGGCATGGCGGCTTGTCAGACAAAAGGGGAGTGGGGGTCAGCTGACAAGTCACTACAGAGTTGATAATTATAACAATTGAAATGCTAATTTGTTGCACATGAACGCTCACTCATTCGGGAACAATTGCAATTCAGAATTTCGTATGAAAAGCGTGCCCAAATTAAACTGCCTGCTACTTAGGCCCAGAAGCTAGGATATGCATATAATTAGTAGATTTGGATAGAAAACACTCAAATGTTTCCAAAACTGTTTAAAATAATGTCTGTGAGTATAACAGAACTGATATGGCACTATTATTTTGAAATGCTGTTTTTCCATTGAAAGCCTATACAAAGACTTAGGACCCAGTTCACGAGCTCTGTGGCTTCCTCTACATGTGGCCAGTCTTTAGGCATTGTTTCAGGCTTTTACTCTGAAAAATGAGGGAGATACATCACTTTCAATCAGTGGACAGTGGACATTTCCAGACATCAGCCATGCGCCTGATCGGGAACGCGCCTTTCTTGTTTCTCCTTTCCTATTGACGAAGCCTTTGTCCGGTTGAAATATTATTGATTATTTATGACAAAAACAACCGGAGGATTGATTTTAAACATCGTTTGGCATGTTTCTACTAACTTTTATTGGAGTTTTTGTCTGGACTTAGTGCACGCGGCTTGTGCATTCAGGTTACTGGACAAAACGCGCGAACAAAAATTAGTTTTTTTGGTCATAAAGAGGGACATTATCGAACAAAACAAACTTTCATTTTCTAACATGGAGACCTGGGAGTGCCACCAGATGAAGACCATCAAAGGTAAGTGATTCATTTTAATGCTATTTCTGACTTTTGTGACACCTCTCCTTGTTTGCAAAATGTCTGTATGGGTTTCTGTGGCTAGGCTCTGACCTAACATAATCGCAAAGTGTGCTTTCACCGTAAAGCCTTTTTGAAATCTTACACAGCGGTTGCATTAAGGAGAAGTTTATCTTTATTCGTATGTTTAACACTTGTATCTTTTACCAATGTTTATGATGAGTATTTCAGTTATATGATGTGGCTCTCTACACTTTCACCGGATGTTTGTTTAAGACAATGCATTTCTGAACATAACGTGCCAATGTAAACTGAGATTTTTGGATATAAATATGAACTTTATTGAACAAAACCCACATGTCTTGTGTAAAATGAAGTCCTATGAGTGCCATCTGATGAAGATCATCAAAGGTTAGTGATTAATTTACTCGCTATTTCTGACTTTTGTGAGCCCTCTCCTTGGCTGGAAAATGGCTGTATGGTTTTCTGTGACTAGGTGCTGACCTAACATAATCACATGGTGTGCTTTCGCAGTAAAGCCTTTTTGAAATCGGACGCTGTGGTTGGATTTACAAGAAGTGTATCTTTACAATGGTGTATAATACTTGTTTGTTTGAGGAATTTTAATTATGGGATTTCTGTTGTTTTGAATTTGGTGCCCTGCAATTTCACTGGCTGTTGTCAAGGTGGGACGCTACCGTCCCACTTGTACCAGCGAGGTTAAAGTGTTTTGTCCAAATACTCATGGATTCTACTAATAAAAGAATGGACGACCTGATCAGAGAGTCCAGGACCTGTGCACCAGAAGTGGAAAGAACTGATCCCAGGCATGAAAGCTGCCAGAGCGCATGGGGACATGCGTCCACTACGACAGGCTCATTGTCCACCCTCCTTCCCAGAAGCCTGGAAGGGATGAGAGAGCCAACCCTATGGGTTCGTAGCCAACAATCCCGCAGTACACACACACACCAATTGATTAATGGACTGCTGAATGTACAGTGCCTTGCGAAAGTATTCAGCCCCCTTGAACTTTGCGACCTTTTGCCACATTTCAGGCTTCAAACATAAAGATATAAAACTGTATTTTTTTGTGAAGAATCAACAACAAGTGGGACACAATCATGAAGTGGAACGACATTTATTGGATATTTCAAACTTTTTTAACAAATCAAAAACTGAAAAATTGGGCGTGCAAAATTATTCAGCCCCCTTAAGTTAATACTTTGTAGCGCCACCTTTTGCTGCGATTACAGCTGTAAGTCGCTTGGGGTATGTCTCTATCAGTTTTGCACATCGAGAGACTGACATTTTTTCCCATTCCTCCTTGCAAAACAGCTCGAGCTCAGTGAGGTTGGATGGAGAGCATTTGTGAACAGCAGTTTTCAGTTCTTTCCACAGATTCTCGATTGGATTCAGGTCTGGACTTTGACTTGGCCATTCTAACACCTGGATATGTTTATTTTTGAACCATTCCATTGTAGATTTTGCTTTATGTTTTGGATCATTGTCTTGTTGGAAGACAAATCTCCGTCCCAGTCTCAGGTCTTTTGCAGACTCCATCAGGTTTTCTTCCAGAATGGTCCTGTATTTGGCTCCATCCATCTTCCCATCAATTTTAACCATCTTCCCTGTCCCTGCTGAATAAAAGCAGGCCCAAACCATGATGCTGCCACCACCATGTTTGACAGTGGGGATGGTGTGTTCAGCTGTGTTGCTTTTACGCCAAACATAATGTTTTGCATTGTTGCCAAAAAGTTCAATTTTGGTTTCATCTGACCAGAGCACCTTCTTCCACATGTTTGGTGTGTCTCCCAGGTGGCTTGTGGCAAACTTTAAACAACACTTTTTATGGATATCTTTAAGAAATGGCTTTCTTCTTGCCACTCTTCCATAAAGGCCAGATTTGTGCAATATACGACTGATTGTTGTCCTATGGACAGAGTCTCCCACCTCAGCTGTAGATCTCTGCAGCTCATCCAGAGTGATCATGGGCCTCTTGGCTGCATCTCTGATCAGTCTTCTCCTTGTATGAGCTGAAAGTTTAGAGGGACGGCCAGGTCTTGGTAGATTTGCAGTGGTCTGATACTCCTTCCATTTCAATATTATCGCTTGCACAGTGCTCCTTGGGATGTTTAAAGCTTGGGAAATCTTTTTGTATCCAAATCCGGCTTTAAACTTCTTCACAACAGTATCTCGGACCTGCCTGGTGTGTTCCTTGTTCTTCATGATGCTCTCTGCGCTTTTAACGGACCTCTGAGACTATCACAGTGCAGGTGCATTTATACGGAGACTTGATTACACACAGGTGGATTGTATTTATCATCATTAGTCATTTAGGTCAACATTGGATCATTCAGAGATCCTCACTGAACTTCTGGAGAGAGTTTGCTGCACTGAAAGTAAAGGGGCTGAATAATTTTGCACGCCCAATTTTTCGGTTTTTGATTTGTTAAAAAAGTTTGAAATATCCAATAAATGTCGTCCTTCTGTCGAAATAAGATTCATGAAATCAATAACTTGCTAACATCAGATAACATTCATATATTAGCCATTTCTGATGCTCACTTAGCTAATTAATTTGATGATACATCAGTAGCAATACAAGGATATAACATCTATAGAAGAGACAGAAATGCTTATGGGGAGGAGTTGATGTATCTATTCAGAGTCATATCCCTGTAATGCTTAGAGAATAACTTATGTCAAGTGTTATTGAAGTGTTGTGCTTGCAGGTTCAATTGGCACATCGATAGCCTTTTCTTTTGGGGTGTTGCTATAGGCCACCAAGTACTAACAGTCAGTATCTAAATAATATGTGTGAAATTCTTGATAGTGTATGTGATGTAAACTGAGAGGTCTACTTTCTTGGGGACCTGAATATTGACTAGTTTTCATCAAGCTGTCTGCTCAAGAGGAAGCTTCTTACTGTAACCAGTGCCTGTAATCTGGTTCAGGTTATTAATCAACCTAGCAGGGTGTTTACAAACACTATAGGGACAAGATCATCCACATGTATTGATCACATTTTTACTAGTGCTGTAGAACTTTGTTCTAAAGCTAAATCCGTACCCATTGGATGCAGTGATCACAATATAGTGGCTATATCCAGGAAAGCCAAAGTTCCAACAGCTGGGCCTAAAATAGTGTATAAGAGATCATACAAAATATTTTGCTGTGAATCTTATGTGGATGATGTTAAAAATATTTGTTGGTCTGATGTGATTAATGAGGAGCATCCAGACACTGCACTTGAAGATTTGATAAAATTGCTTCTTCCAATTATTGATAAACATGCACCTGCTAAGAAACTGACTGTTAGAACAGTTAAGGCTCCATGGATTGATGAGGAATTGAAAAACAGAATGGTTGAAAGAGATGGGGCAAAAGGAGTGGCTAATAAGTCTGGCTGTACATCTGACTGGCTTACTTACTGCAAATTGAGAATTTCTGTGACTAAACTCAACAAAAAGAAGGCCGTCATTGTAAATAAGAATTTGAATTTGTTCTTAACTGACTTACCTTGTTAAATAAAGGATAAAAAAAAGATGTTAGCACTTAACAGTCTCCATATATACAGTACCAGTCAAAAGTTTGGACACGCCTACTAATTCCAGGGTTTTTCTTTATTTTTACTATTTTCTACATTGTAGAATAATAGTTATGACATCAAAACTATGAAATAACACATGGAATCATGCATTAACCAAAAAAGTGTTAAAAAAATCAAAATATCTCACAAAGACAGTGGTTGGAATCGAAAATCTCAAATTTGACTCATCAGACCAAAGGACAGATTTCCAGTGGTCTAATGTCCATTGCTTGTGTTTCTTGGTACAAGAAAGTCTCCTCTTCTTATTGGATGTCCTTTGGTAGTCATTTCTTTGTAGCAATTTGACCATGAAGGCCTGATCCACGCTGTCTCCTGTGAACAGTTGATGCTGAGATGTGTCTGTTACTTGAAGTCTGTGAAGCATTTATTTGGGCTGCAATTTCTGAGGCTCGTAACTCCTCTGCAGCAGAGGCAACTCTGGGTCATCATTTCCTGTGGCGGTCCTCATGAGAGCCAGTTTCATAATAGAGCTTGATAGTTTAAAATGTTCCGCATTGACTGACCTTCATGTCTTAAAGTAATGATGGACTGTCATTTCACTTTGCTTATTTGAGCTGTTCTTGCCATAATATGGACTTGGTCTTTTACCAAATAGGGCTATCTTCTGTATACCACCTCTACCATGTCACAACACAACTTATTGGCTCAAACACAAATTAAGAAAGAAAGAAATTCCACAAATAAACTTTTATCAAGTCACACATGACATGATTCCATATGTGTTATTTCGTAGTTTTGATGTCTTCACTACTATTCTACAATGTAAAAAATTGTACAAATAAAGAAAAACCCTGGAATGAGTAGGTGTCCAAACTTTTGACTGGTACTGTGGGCATCCTAGAGCAAAACATGAACGTGGCCATAATAGTCTAGCCCCTGGATTGAGACGCAGTCAATGTGCGGACATAGACCTTGGGTGGTTCTGTTGTGAGACTCACACACTCCCCAATGAAATACAGCAGCTCCTTTTCAATCTGCCAGATACACACATACATGCACGCAAGCATACATGTGTACACACCCAATGACACACCTTATCTCTCTTTCAGACTAGTGTTTGTCCTTCATCTCCTTTGTTTATGGGTGTTGATGTGAAACAATCCCCGAGTAGAAAACCATGTCCTTTTGTATATCACACTAACCATAACTGTTTAAGACACACATCCTTCAACGTACAATACATACACGTCACACACACACACACACACAGAATAGGTCCCATTTGACATAAAAGACCATTACACTTGAAGAGGAAAGAAATATTTTTTTCCACTATTGTTTTGCTAGCTGATAAAGATTGTTATAACATTCCAAATGGGTGTGTCTATACCTACAGTCTCCTCAAAATGTGACTTTGGTGACTAATAACTGGGATAATTTCTACCACTATAATACTTCCTTACTTCTATTTCACAATGGCCTGTTCTTATGAGGTACCAATCAGCCTATGTTGTCTGGTGGACACTGCTGTGGAGGGAGAGAGAGAGAAATAGCTCTATCTGGTCAAGCTGTTTTCTCACCATGTGTGTGCATGTGTGTGTTTGTGGTTTTGCTTGTGTCAGAGCTGATATGTGTATTTAGCAGACAAGGTGCAGCTGGGGTCTCACACACACCTGCTTTTGGTTGTGCACCCCTCTCTTATGTCCCTGTGTGTGTGTCTGTGTGTGTGATATTACCATTTGATGAAGCATGTAGAAGCTGGGAAAGATCTAGCTACTACATACACTTGCACCCCCCTCTACACAAGCATTGTTCAGTCTCATGTTTGTCTGTGTTCGGTGGGAATCTAATTGGCCTTTACAGCCAGAGGCAGACCACTAAACTATGATGACTGCCATGTACCTTAAACCACCAACAGATCACTCATTACAGTACGTGTGTTTTTGTACAGTAATGGCCAAACTTACTTATTTAACTCATCATGTAGTACAGAGAGTGCTTGGGCCCCATTCCAAACAGATTGGAAATGCAGAGATCAACTCCACTCATTGTGCCACTGAGAATACTCACCTGGAGAGAGTTCTCTGTTTTCCACTGACCGCTGGTCCTGTAAGTCAAGTTGGGAATGTTGACTGTAATTCCAGCCCTAACAGAAGGATAGAAGGAATACTGGGGAATGTTGGGATTTATTGTTGACTGATTGTAAATTAATGCTGGGACATCCAGGATGAGGCTAAATTCTGGGTTAGGAGAGGGAGGAAGAGGGTGAGAAGAAAGCAAGGACGAAGCAAAAGAGAGTAAGAGCAAGTGATTATGTGGTCAGGTTTAAGGTTTTGGCAAAGCCTGTGGTCTCTGAATGTGTGCAGAGGCTTAAGCTGAACCATACATTCCTAAAGGGATGGTGTTAGGGATAATAGATGGAGACAGCTCATACGCTGCGTCCAATATGCTCACCTCACACGTAGCAATGTGAAGGGAGCCCTCTTTGATTAAAGTAGAGGGCAAAATACCCTTACATTTAATGTTAACAATGTTCAATAAGTGGTGTTCCATTCTATTCTATCCTGTTCTGGACCCTGCTTACGGGAACATCTCCCCCCACCCCCCTCTTTGCTCTGACTGGAAGAACTAATCTACAACCAATTTGAATGAAGGTCAGAGGTCAACTAAATTAGGGCCACTTGATAAGAGATGTTTATACAGGCTAGGTCTAATGGCCGTATGGTTACAGTTAGGTTCATGTTAGTTTTGGCCTTAGGGTGGTTGTGGCCTGTTTTACTAATGAGGATCAAATTACAATATCAATGGTCAATGCTTAGTGCGGAGATTGAGCTCGTCTTTCTCTCAGTTGAACATCGTAGTTCCTACATTCAGTATATCACAACTCAGATACACATTGCAGTGTGCTGACTCTTTATGTGGAAACTTTTATTTTGGGTAATGTTACTTCATTCAGAAATAAGTGTTTTTTACTGTGACCATTTGTGAAGTTGATTAGGTAATTCCTTAACCCCCCCCTCTCTTTATCCCTTATTCTCATTCTCTGTTAATGCTTAGCACTGGCATGTGAGAAGATGGCAGCCATGGCAACAGCTAAGACCCCCATCACTACAGACAAGGATATCACATTACACACAGACCCCCCCCCCCCCCCAGGCTACACTGTAAAACCAAGTGTTTAGGATCTGAACACATAACTAAACACTTTTCCCAAAAGGCTTAGACTTTAAGAGGTAAAACGCGTCAAGGCATTTAGAATGTCAATGAAAATGTGTCAGTGTTTAGATTGTAAACACCATAACATGTTTATACGCTGTAACACTTTTTAAACACATTATTAACATGATTTTTTTTAACACAAGGCATTTAGGTTTGAGAGGTAATAAACAGTCAAAAACATGTTTGTCATGAAATTGGATGATATATGGATGAAACCTGATAAAAGTATGATGACCAAAGTATGAAAAGTTACTGTTGCTTCTACGTTTCATCACAAAGTTACCGTGTGGCTAAAGGCTCATTGGCATAAAGGCCTACTGTAGCTCTGATTGACTATGGCACATAGGTCTGCGTAGACTCTGGTCCTGGATGAGACAGGTGTTTTTATTAGGTTTTATTTACTGCAGGGTTTATTAAAGCGCACGGTCACTTTCCCTTTCTGTATTGCTATAGAATTCTCACAAATGCCTTAGAATGTTTGAGAATTACGTATCTCAAAAATTATGAAAACGTGAACATTACCATATTTAAGTGCTCGCAGATAATAATAAAAAATGAGGTGACAAATTTCTCTTGGGGGTGTATATGAATAGATTAAATAAGATTTCACATTTCTAAAATGTTGTCAGTTCTACTTTAAGGGATATGCACACATATATAATTCTAAAATCTTTTTTTTTATTGGCTTCAAATAATGTTCAATTTGTCCAAAATTATAATGAAATTAATTATATAAAAAAATATTTATATCGTAGGTAGAGAATCCAAGCAGTACATCTCTCCATGATAGGGTAAAATCTTCATAAATATGATCAGCTGTGTTTGTTAGTGACAGACATATGATTATTGCATTTAATAACTTTCTGTAAATTTAGTTGTCACCAAGTGACTGCCTAAGTGAATGTGTTTCAATTAAAAGTAAACCCTTTATGAAAACATATTGCATATTTCACAAGGCCTTCAGTTACAGCCTAGTTATCCTCTACAATGTGGTCTGAAATCACTGGCTCATGTGCAACAACAGACCTTCAAGTCACAGGTCCGTGAAGTGATTAATAGTTCCCATCAGAATCCAGCAAGAAGGAGAATATTCAACCATTTTAATAGTTTATCACCCACTTGCACTAGGAATGACTGCTGTTGTAAAATAATTAGCTATAAAGACTACCAAGATCATGTAAAACTGGAACAACCATCTCAGTAACAAGTGCAATAAATCCAACCCCTTACAGATTAAATTAGCGTTAGAAAAACTTTATTTATATATCTTTGTATATTATAAGATAAATTAATCAATCAATATGCATGAAAAACTATAGATATTAAAACAAAATATAGAAAAATCTACCTGCTGCAAAGCATGCTGGGAAATATGATAATAGCACCCCTACCACATATTTTTCACTCTGAGTTATTGGAAATTAACTCAACAAAGTAACAACAACACCATGCAATTGAAAATATTTATTGAATCAAGTATCCTGTTCAGTTGTGCAGAAATGTAGGTAAGGTGACAGACATTACTAACTCTAATCTGAATAAAAGGCATGGGAAGTCACATTACTAAATGCACTCTAAATGCACTCTAAATAGGACGATGGGAAAGTTAACACTAGCGTTTAAAATCTGAACACCTAGGAGATATACAGTTGAAGTCGAAGTTTACATACACTTAGGTTGGTTAGGACAACTACTTTGTGCATGACACAAGTAATTTTTCCAGCAGTTGTTTACAGACAGATTATTTCACTCATAATTCTCTGTATCACAATTCCAGTGGGTCAGAGGTTTACACACACTAAGTTGCCTGTGCCTTTCAACAGCTTGGAAAATTCCAGAAAATTATGTCATGGCTTTCGAAGCTTCTGATAGGCTAATTGACATAATTTGAGTAAATTGGAGGCGTACCAGTGGATGTATTTCAAGACCTACCTTCAAACTCAGTGCCTCTTTGCTTGACATCATGGGAAAATCAAAAAGAAATCAGCCAAGACCTCAGAAAAAAATTGTAGACCGCAATTGTAGACCGCATTCATCTGTTCAAACAATAGTATGCAAGTATAAACACCATGGGACCACGCAGCTGTCATACCGCTCAGGAAGGAGACGCGTTCTGTCTCCTAGAGATGAGCGTACTTTGGTGCGAAAAGTGCAAATCAATCCCAGAACAACAGCAAAGACCTTGTGAAGATGTTGGAGGAAACAGGTACAAAAATATCTATATCCACAGTAAAATGAGTCCTATATAGACATAACCTGAAAGGCCACTCAGCAAGGAAGATGGGGACATGGGGACAAAGATCGTACTTTTTGGAGAAATGTCCTCTGGTCTGATGAAATAAAAATACAACTGTTTGGCCATAATGACCATCGTTATGTTTGGAGGAAAAAGGGGGAAGCTTGCAAGCCGAAGAACACCATCCCAACTGTGAAGCACGGGGGTGGCAGCATCATGTTGTGGGGGTGCTTTGCTGTAGGAATGACTGGTGCACTTCACAAAATAGGTGGCATCATGAGGGAGGAAAATTACGTGGATATATTGAAGCAACATCTCAAGACATCAGTCAGGAAGTTAAAGCTTGGTCGCAAATGGGTCTTCCAAATGAACAATGACCCCAAGCATACTTCCAAAGTTGTGGCAAAATGGCTTAAGGACAACAAAATCAAGGTATTGGAGTGGCCATCACAAAGCCCTGACCTAAATCCTATAGAAAATGTGTGGGCAGAACTGAAAAAGCATGTGCGAGCAAGGAGGCATACAAACCTGACTCAGTTACATCATTTTTGTCAGGAGGAATGGGACAAATTCACTCAACTTATTGTGGGAAGCTTGTGGAAGGTTACCCGAAACGTTTGACCCAAGTTAAACAATTGAGGCAATACACTTAATTAGTATTTGGTAGAATGTAAACTGCTGACCCACTGGGAATGTGATGAAAGAAATTAAAGCTGACATAAATCATTCTCTACTATTATTCTGACATTTCACATTCTTAAAATAAAGTGGTGATCCTAACTGACCTTAGACAGGGAATTGTTACTTGGATTAAATGTCAGGAACTGTGAAAAACTGAGTTTAAATGTATTTGACTAAGGTGTACGTAAACTTCCGACTTCAACTGTATGTGTTCTCCTGTCTTGAAACTGACTGGAAAAAGCTGACTATCATGTTTAATCTTGCATTTTCAACACCTGTGTTTAAGATGAGAACACGTATTGGCAAATCTAAATGCCTAATGTTTAAGTTTTAAACACTGACGTTTACAGTGCTTCATGGTTTTACAGTGTAACCATCCCTTCACACATAGACAAACAACAAGACCCCCCAGTATAGCCCAACGTGATCCTTTTGAGGTTTTGTTGCCCAGTACAACAAACACAAAGCTCTTAAAATGAGCTGTGGTTGCATTCATCCAAAGATAACATCAGATAAACAACAACATAAACCTAACAACACTGTGTCCTATCAGAGCTGTGATGCTGACATCTGGTCTGTAAGAAAGACCAGATCAGAAAAGAGGCCAGGCCTGTCTCTGTGAATCCCCCTGTCAGGAGAGTGGGGACACAGTCTGGTACAGGGGACCATGATGTATCAACAGTTAGGGAGTCCAGTAGTTATACAGTCTAATTATCATTCCGAGAAAATGTATGGAAATTAAAGTTGTCATAATGAATCCCAAGCCTTGAAGAATAATACACAAAAGGTATGTCATAGGCAGACTCGCCGTAACTAATGGTTGCATAATAACATATTGCTCTTTCAGATAATCTGAGCAATATGAGGAACATTGCATTTTGAAAAATGCATTACCAGTGTGCTGGAGAGCACAAGAACATGTCATATTTGTTTTGTCTGTTAACTAGACCACCATGGTCATTTCATGTCTGTCAGTACCATATGATACTAAACCAAACACTGCTAGATGGCAGAGATTAGTGGTTATAATTGCCTACAGTGACCTTCATTATTAACTGACAGGTAGTCTAGCGGTTAAGTGCATTAGGCCAGTAACCAAAAGGTCGCTGGTTGAAATTCCTGAGCTGACTGTATGAAAAACCTATTGATGTGCCCTTGAGCAAGGCACTTAACCTCAGTTGCGCTGGATAAGAGTGTCTACTAAAATGTAAAAAAATATGATTTCATTATTGCTTGTGAGAACAGGGGAGCCTCAAACAGTAAGCAGTCATTTTATGCCACGTTGGATGTCCATAAAATAGTCTCTTGTTGAATGAACAGACCATAACAATAACACACTTTTATTGTGAATATATATTTGCACAAGAATCAACACCATGTTATGAACATTATTTTCCATTTTTTTTTCTGTTTCTTTTTTATACACTAAATGGCATTATAGTACAAATATATACAAAATTGTATCAGGCTAGTCAAGTTCCACAAAATAGTAAGTCATGTATTAAAGCACAATCAGAGATACTCCAGGGACATGCCCATTCCATGGCTACATCATGCCGTTGGCATTATACACACATCAACACGCTCCTCAAATAAACAGGCATGATCCTGAACGCTCCAAATCTGGTGGTCACTAGATGGCCATGGCAGAAGGGACAGTATTGGCAACGATCATACAGTAAGTACTTAATTTTGGGATAGGGATACAGTGCTGCGGTTTTGTAATGTGTAACTGAGAACTTAACTCTCGTTTACAGATTTTAAAAAGCAGTACAAAGAATAAACAAGCAGAAGAGGAACAAGAAGAAGATGAGAAAGAAACAGTCTTTAGATATGCTGATATCATTCTCCAGTTGTCTGCTCACCAGGGTCTGTGAAACAACTTAAGCCTTTTGGAAAGCTTTTCTGTCTTTCACGTTCCAGAAATCCTGAGTCTGGGGATACAGTAGGAAACTAACTCCAGGAGCATATTGTTCAAGCCTAGCTGCCAGTCTGAAGCTGAAACAGACTGCCA
Source organism: Oncorhynchus clarkii lewisi (assembly GCF_045791955.1). NCBI lineage: Eukaryota > Metazoa > Chordata > Actinopteri > Salmoniformes > Salmonidae > Oncorhynchus > Oncorhynchus clarkii. The sequence continues at coordinate 32,402,572 of NC_092147.1, read as the reverse complement.
CCCAGGCTAGGTAGATACCAGCTAGCTACGGAACATAAGAAACATATCTCTGAGCTACTGCTCCTGCTCTACTACTACACATAGCATACAGTACGGCATGCAACGGACACTTTGGGACATAATTCCAATGACTATCCATCAAAGAATAACTTTGGATAAATGAATGGTATGTTGAAGCTACATAGGCACTGGAAATCTGATGCATCAAATGAAGTTATACTGTATCAGTATCTATACCAGTGGTTCTTAACCTGGGTTCGATCGAACCCCAGGGGTTCGGTGAGTCAGTCTCAAGGGTTCGGCGGAGGTCAAGACACACATCCGACTCATATGATTCATGATGACACGCCTCGCTTGGCCATTGTTGGCTGCAGGTGATCACGCTACATCGCTTGGCCTATCTGTGCTGCAGGGAATTTGGTACGCTCAGTAGTCGACTTGTGACTGTCGTGATGGTACGTCTTGTGATTTCTTTCTTAATATTTTAATCCCTTCATACTTATGTCGAGCAAAAAAAGAAAGTGGTTGGACGAATATGTACAATATGGATTCACATGTAAAACGGAACGTGATGGGAGTCAGCATCCTAACTGCATGATTTGCAATGCCAAGTTGAGCAATTCTAATCTAGCACCGGAAAAACTAAGAGAACACTTCCTTAAGCTGCATGGAGATGGAAAATACAAGAACACAACGCTCGCTGAATTCAAGGTGAAGAGAGCCAGATTCGATGAAAAGGCTACTCTGCCTGTTCTCGGCTTTGTACCCATCAACAAACCGATGCCCACAGCATCGTGCAAAGTTGCTTACCTGATCGCAAAACAGGGAAAACCACACACCATTGGTGAAACACTCATAAAACCAGCTGTGTTGAAGATGGCGAATATCATGCTGGGAAAAGAGGCTGAAGTTAAGTTATCCCAAATTTCTCTGTCAAATAACACCATTAGCGACAGAATAGAGGACATGAGCAAAGACATCTTGGCTCAAGTAGTTGCAGATCTGATTTCAAGCCCGGCTAAATTCAGCCTTCAACTTGACGAGACCACAGATGTTTCCAATCTAAGCCAGCTTGCTGTATTCGTGCTCTATGTGAAAGACGACGTGATAAAGGAAGATTTTTTATTTTGTAAGCCTCTTACAACAACAACTAAGGCAGCCGATGTGAAGAAACTTGCGGATGACTTCTTCAAAGACAACAATCTTTCGTGGGATATGGTTTCTGCAATTTGTTCGGACGGAGCTCCAGTCATGCTGGGAAGAAAGTCTGGTTTTGGTGCGCTAGTGAAAGCCGATGCACCACACATCATTGTTACGCATTGTATTCTGCACAGGCATGCGTTGGCAACAAAAACCTTGCCTCCAAAACTGGCAGAAGTATTAAAAATTGTAGTGGAATGCGTGAACTATGTGCGAACTAGTGTTCTGAGGAAAACCTGAAGGCTTTTCAAAAAAAGCTACCGTTATGGAAACGACGAACAGAGAACGATAACTTCGCAAACTTTCCCCTGCTGGACGACTGTAAGTAAGATCGAAGATGTATCTGGAATCGGAGACATTTCTGTACCCGCTGAACTGAAGCAAGCAATTGCCACACTTAGATGAGCTTGCAAAGTCTCTCGACAGATACTTCCCTACAAGAGAGTCATATCCAGCATGGGTGAGACAGCCGTTCACGTTTTGTGTTGAGACAACAGATGTCAATGATGAATACCTCGATGAAATCATTGAAATTCAGCAGAGCCAGGTTCAACAGCAACTCTTCAGAACAACAACGCTTTCAACGTTTTGGTGTCAACAAATGGTAACGTACCCTGTTATTGCTAAGAAAGCTCTGGAGATTTTCATACCGTTTGTTACAACATATCTGTGCGAGCAATCCTTTTTGAGGATGCTGGACATAAAAATGAAGAAAAGGAACAGACTTTGTTGCGAAAATGACATGAGAGTGGCTCTTGCCAAGGTGAAGCCGCGCATTTCTGAACTGGTCTTTGAAAGGAAACAGCAGAAGTCAAACTGATTTGCAGTAAATATTCATTATTATGTTTTTGTGTGAAAATCATGTTTTGATGATTTTGTTCTTTGAACACAGTGATGTTGATGCACGGTTCATTTTGTGCACCAGTAAAATATATACCTATGTTTTGAATTTGAAAAAATCATATTTTATTTTTCCAATTAAGAAGGGTTCGGTGAATGCGCATATGAAACTGGTGGGGTTCAGTACCTCCAACAAGGTTAAGAACCACTGATCTATACAGTATCTATACAGACCTGGGTCATATGCATACTGTACTTTCAAAGACTTGAGTTGCACTAAATATAGCTTGCCTGGTGCAATGGAACAAATGTAATAGTTCCAAAAGTGCAAACGCCTGCCTACCCTGTATGTGAAGCTAAACAAAGCACACCAAAAGTATTAGAAAGTAATTGGCCTAGGTCACTGATTGGTACTCCAGGAATGCTAACGTGACCATAAAGATAGGAAAGTACGTTTTGACCCTGAATGTTAGCAGAGAAAGATCTATCATGGGTCAACTATCCCCATTCCTGGAATGGTGACAGTGTTCTTCAGCTCTCTATTGAGTGAACCCTACTTTAGTCTACTGGATCTATTCACATACTGCTGTTTGACCTGCATGAATAAATAAATACAGTTGAAGTCGGAAGTTTAGATACACTTAGGTTGGAGTCATTAAAACTCGCTTTTCAACCACTCCACAAATTTATTGTTAACAAACTATAGTTTTGGCAAGTCGGTTAGGACATCTACTTCATGCATGACACAAGTAATTTCTCCAACAATTGTTTACAGACAGATTATTTAACTTATAATTCACTGTATCACAATTCCAGTGGGTCAGAAGTACACATACTGTGCCTTTCAACAGCTTGGAAAATGTCAGAAAATTGTGTCATGGAATGACACAAGTAATTTCTCCAACAATTGTTTACAGACAGATTATTTAACTTATAATTCACTGTATCACAATTCCAGTGGGTCAGAAGTACACATACTGTGCCTTTCAACAGCTTGGAAAATGTCAGAAAATTGTGTCATGGAATTAGAAGCTTCTGATAGGCTAATTGACATCATTTGAGTCAATTGGAGGTGTACCTGTGGATTTATATCAAGGCCTACCTTCAAACTCAGTGCCTCTTTGCTTGACATCATGGGGAAATCAAAAGAAATCAGCCAAGACCTCAGAAAAGAATTGTAGACCTCCACAAGTCTGGTTCATCCTTGGGAGCAGTTTCCAACTGCCTGAAGGTACAATGTGTATCTGTACAAACAATAGTACGCAAGTATAAACACCATGGGACCATGCAACCATCATACCGCTCAGGAAGGAGCCACATTCTGTTTCCTAGAGATGAGCGTACTTCAATCCCAGAACAACAGCAAAGGACCTTGTGAAGACTCTGGAGGAAACAGGTACAAATGTATCTATATCCACGGTAAAACGAGTCCTATATCGACATAACCTGAAAGGCCGCTCAGCAAGGAAGAAGCCACGGCTCCAAAACCGCCATAAAAAAGCCAGACTACGGTTTGCAACTGCACATGGGGACAAAGATCGTACTTTTTGGAGAAATGTCCTCTGGTCTGATGAAATAAAAATACAACTGTTTGGCCATAATGACCATCGTTATGTTCGGAGGAAAAAGGGGGAGGCTTGCAAGCCGAAGAACACCATCCCAACCGTGAAGCACGGGGGTGGCTGCTTCATGTTGTGGGGGTGCTTTGCTGCAGGAGGGACTGATGCACTTCACAAAATAGATGGCTTCACGAGGAAGGAAAATTATGTGGATATATTGAAGCAACATCTCAAGACATCAGTCAGGAAGTTAAAGCTTGGTTGCAAATGGGTCTTCCAAATGGACAATGACCCAAAGCATACTTCCAAAGTTGTGGCAAAATGGCTTAAGGACAACAAAGTCAAGGTATTGGGGTGACCATCACAAAGCCCTGACCTCAATCCCATAGAAAATGTGTGGGCAGAACTGAAAATCGTGTGCGAGCAAGGAGCCCTACAAACCTGACTCAGTTACACCAGCTCTGTCAGGAGGAGTGGGCCAAAATTCACCTAACTTATTGTGGGAAGCTTGTGGAAAGCTATCCGAAATGTTTGACCCAAGTTAAACAATTTAAAGGCAATGCTAGCAAATACTAATTGAGTGTATGTAAACTTCTGACCCACTGGGAATGTGATGAAAGAAATAAAAGCTGAAAAAAATAATTCTCTACTATTATTCTGACATTTCACATTCTTAAAATAAACTGGTGATCCTAACTACCTAAAACAGGGAACCTTTACTAGGATTAAATGTCAGGAATTGTGAAAAAGTTTAAATGTATTTGGCAAAGGTGTATGTAAACTTCCGACTTCAACTGTAAATCAAAACTGTTGGATTATCAATAACTTTGCTTTCCAATTCAGTTACAGGTTTTGTTGTCTTCATAATTATATTTTATGTATGTACTGTACAGTATAATAAATATCATAAACAGAAACTAAGCCTAAATCATTCGTATCAGTGAATTATAAAGGACAGACACTCAACCTCCCTCTTACTCCAACCAAAACATATAAGTACATTTATGATGACGAATTAAAGGGTTTGGTTAGCTCCAAAGAATACACAATATAATAGAATAGCTCAGTCAACATGGTGGAGAAGAGATGAGAGGGAGGAAAGAGCACCCCTTTGGCTTTGGAGAATGATTGGAGAGCAGGAGAGTGACTTCTCTTCCATATTGGCAGTGCGTTAACAGATCAGTGATGACATTCAGGAGATGGAGAGTCAGAAAACGGTCCAATGTAAAACACTGTCTGGTTGAGATGTGTGTGTGTGTGTAGGGGTCATGAGTGTCGGGGGCCAGTGAGGAGCCACAGCAGCAGTAGTTGGAGTCCCAACATGGGCCAAGGGGAGGGGCTTAGAGAGGTCCCGCCCCCACAGTCAGAATCATCCTCCTGTTGGTCACAACATCCGTTAATCAGACAAGCACCAATCAGACAATTCAAACTCAGATTACGCTGGCAAATAATAGAGAACATACATTTTTGCGTTCAGAAGGGTGCAACATTATAGAATGTTCAGTGTGTGTGTGTAGCCTCCTGTTGTTTGATGCCAGTGTTCAGGATATCCATGCGTGCCCTTGGCCTTTGTGTGTGTGTGTTTGTGTCGTACAGTACTGCACACCGTCAAAGGCAGGAAACCCATCTGGCACTTCCTCTATTTACAGGGAATATAGACTGCAGAGCAACTTCCATAGTCCTACTTTCACTCTCCATAGAGGATCTACATCTGCTGTACAATACCCGCACCTTCCATTCCCAGGCCACCCTAAACATCACTACCGGCCTGTGTGTGTGACAGGTCTATAACAGGTAGGTACATCTCTTTTACTCTACAGTACACTATTCACCTGGTAGAGAATTACATGATATACTGTATTGGTGCCTTATTTTCCTTTTGCTCTGGGATTATCCAAGTGTGTTTAATTATTTGAAGGAAGTAGCTACAGTACTAGAATCCTGGTCATCATTATTAACACATAGATAGTAGTGGTTGTGTTTAAGGCAGTAGATTTCCGGTCAGTTAGTAGTTGCTGTGTGTAACACCTGACTATCAACAGAGGTGGAGAGACACAGGTCTCAGTTCAGTTTTTATTGACAGGGAATATCCCTGGGCCCAGCATCAACTCCTGCAGCAACATGAGGAAGGGGACAGGCCAGAGACACAGACAAACCAATTCATGCAATCAGGCAATGAAGAACATCCAAACCAAGCAATGGAAAGAGAGAGAGATCAAGAGAGCAAGAGAGAGAGATAGAGAAAAATAAAATATGTGTGCGCACGTGTTTGACTTACGTCTACGTTGTTCTCGAAACACACGTCAGGTCCTTTCCTGTACCTGGGGTTCTGAGCTAGCTCACAGCGATCTGGACCTTGGGCTGCACACGCACACACTAAGGAAATACTAACGCACAAACAAATCTGCAACACAAACCTCAAAAATATACACACGCACTCTGATCTTAAATACAGACGCATCTTGGTCAAACATACATCTCCAAATCACATCTTTAACACACTCCCTTACAAGCTCATTCGTATCACCGGCAGGTTGATGTTTATTGGGAGTCTTTTCCTGGAGGTAGAACTGAGTGATTTCCACTAGATGGGCCGGATGCAAAGTCAAAATAGTCTCTTTTGTAAAAATGCATGGGGGAAAAAATTGCTTTGATCTTAATTTAAGGTTAGGCATTAGGGTTAGCAATGTGGTTAAGATTAGGGTTGAGAGTAGTGTTAGGCTTAAAATCAGATTGTATGACATTGTAGTAGTGCCAGCTAGTGACCACTCTGCAGAGCTGCCTCCAGAACAAGATTTATAACAAAAAACACTAACCTGTGTATCACCCTGTCTGTGGAAGAGTGTTACACTTTAACAATTCCATTATAAATATCACCCCTATGATTGAACATGACACTGTGATTGGACAGCCTCTTAGTTGTGTGCAATAGAGTGTAGTGTGTATGTTTTAAATGTATGCTGTGTGTGTGTGGATGAGTGTGTGTGTTTGTCCTCAAACTGAGCTGTAAACTACAGGCCTTTTGTTTGAACCCTCTCTGACCTGGGATGATGACACTTTACATCAGCAGGAATCTAAAGCCCCAAACACATATATCTCGTAGACATGCACACACACACTTACACTTTACACTGATTGAAAGTGATCCCAACATGGGTTCCAGATGTTCCACTCAGATACACAGCTCCATATTAATATATACTATGAGAATAAAAGTTTTAATCAAGCAGTAATACTGACTAGAAAATGATTGCAATAGGATGTGTGTGGGTGTGTGTGGAAGGAAACATGGTTGCTCTGCCTGTCGTAGTGGTCTGGGGTCACAGGACAGACAGGTGGTCTTGGCATCAGTGATCAGAAATACCAGGTTAGTGTTGGGCAGCTTCTCAGCTCGATACATCCTGAAAAACACACACACACACACACACACACACACACACACACACACACACACACACACACACACACACACACACACACACACACACGTCTTAGTAAGCTACTCAACATTATACTGTACATACTAAAAGGATGAGAGGAGAGGAATGCAAACCATCTAAATACTACACACATGAGAGAACACTTCCCCAGTAGCGGTGCGTGGGCAAAATCAATGGGGAAGCCAAACTGATATATATTTCTTTCCAACATATGTTTTGACAATTGTGTTGTTTGCTCTGTTAAAAATGCATTTCTAAGGCACTGTGATAGCCGATATGAGGCTGATAATGCCATATCACAGACAATGTTCTAAAATACAGGTGTCACAGAGTGGCAGAATAAATTCAACCACATACAGTGCATTTAGAAAATATTCATACCCCTCATACCCCTCTAATTCCACATTGTGTTGTGCTACAGCCAGAATTCCAAATGGATTACATTGATAATTTTTTCGCTACAATCAAAACGAAAACAACCCAGGACGTCTTACTCAGTGAACGTGGTTGCAGTCTGCCATGAAGCGTTCATCTGCGTATACGGGTAAGAGTCTAGCTACATTTTCAGGTATTATACATGTCAAATTTTGTCAGGAAATTGTTTTCATTGCAAGTTAAAATGTACTGTTAGCTAGCTAGTGAATGTCAGCTTGCTGGCTCGCTAGCTAATGTTACGTGTGATCTGTGTAGTAATATTATTGGTTTCTCAGAAATGTATTTGCATTGTATTGCCAGTTATAGCCTAATCACAGAAAATGGCGCAAATAGAAATGGCAGTCGTGCATCTAGGCCCTAAGCAAATTTGCAGATTTCTTTTGTGTGTATTTCTTACAGTATTAGCCCAGAACATGTTTTGTGTTATTACATATAGCCAGAAATAACTTTTGGATATCAGAGATGTGGTAACTCACCAGCATTATTAGGATTACAAACAGGAATAAGACTTTCCCAAATCTGATCCTTTGTTCTTACCCCCCCAGTGTAATTGAACTGATTCCAGAGGCTGATCCAAAACATTGCCGGCGGAGAAGAGGTACACCACCCACCGAGTATACTACTCGTTTAGCCTCTGGATAACAGTAAGTTTACGAGCTCATGGCAAGGATTTCCTTCCAGAGAGATATCAGGGATTGTAACATACTCTGTATCTCGGGATATACTGTCTGAGTCTGTACAGCCAGTTGGTGTTATTGTGATAACATACAGGAACTCAAGTCCTTTTGTTCACCCAACCTAGAATACCTCATAATCAAATGCTGACCGTATTACCTCCCAAGAGAATTATATCCAGTTATAGTCATAGCCGTGTATATTCCCCCTCAAGCTGATACCACGACGGACTTCAAAGAACTTCACTGGACTTTATGCAAACTGTAAAACACATATCCTGAGGCAACATTTATCGTAGCTGGGAATTTTAACAAAGCATATTTCAGGAAAATGCTACCAAAGTTCTGTCAACACATTGGCTGAAGAACTCGCGCTGCTACAACAGTTGACAACTGCTACTCCAACTTCCGGCATGCCTACAAGGCACTCCCCGCCCTCCCTTCTGCAAATCTGATCACAACTCCATTTTGCTTCTCCCTTCCTATAGGCAGAAACTCAAACAGGAAGTACCCGTGCTAAGGACTATTCAATGTTGGTCTGACTAATCAGAATCGACACTTTAAGATTGTTTTGATCACGCGGACTGGGATATGTTCCGGGTAGCCTCTGACAATAACATTGACGAATACACGGATACGGTGACTACGTTTATCAGGAAGTGTATAAGAGATGTTGTACCCACTGTGATTATTAAAACCTACCATATGCAGAAAACGGGGATAGATGGAAGCATTCACGCTAAACTGAAAGCGCAAACCACCACATTTAACCAGTTATTCCCTCCGTAAAGGCAATCAAACATGCAAAACGCCAGTATAGGGACTAAGTGGAGTCGCAATTCAACAGCTCAGACAGGAGATGTATGTGGCAGGGTCATATAGACAATCACGGACTACATAGGGAAAACCAGCCACGTCACGGACACTGGTGTCGCAAGGCTGCCGGCCCACACCTAGCCACGTCTTCAGAGCATGCGCAGACCAGCTGACTGGAGTGCTTACGGACATATTCAATCTCTCCCTATCCTAGTCTGCTGTCCCCACATGCTTCAAGATTGCCACCATTGTTCCCTTACCCAGGAAAGCGAAGGTAACTGAACTAAATGATTATCGCCCCGTAGCAGTCACTTTTGTCATCATGAAGTGCTTTGAGAGACTAGTCAAGGATCATATCACTTCTACATTACCTGATAGCCTAGACCCACTTAAATTTGCTGACCGCCCCAATAGATCCAAAGATGATGCAATCGCCATCACACTGCACACTGTCTTATTCCATCTGGACAAGAGTAATACTTATGTAATAATGCTGTTCATTGACATTAGCTCAGCATTCAACACCATAGTACCCTCCAAGCTCATCAGTAAGCTTGAGGCCCTGGCTCTGAATCCCGCCTTATGAAACTAGGTCCTGGACTTGCCACCAGGTGTTGAAAGTAGCAAACAACACCTCCACTTCGCTGATCCCCCACAAGGGTGCCTGCTCTGCCCCCTCCTGTCCTCCCTGTTCACCCATGACTGTGGCCACACATGCCTCCAACTCAATCATCAAGTTTGCAGACGACGCAACAGTAGTAGGCCTGATTACCAACAATGACGAGACAGCCTACAGGGAGGGCCCTGGGAGTGTGGTGCCAGCAAAATAACCTCTCACTCAACGTCAACAAAACAAAGGAGCTGATCGTGGACTTCAGGAAACAGCAGAGGGAACACCAACCTCAGGAGGCTGTATCACCGCCTGGTACGGCAACTGCACCACCAACTCTCCAGTGTGGTGTCGTCTGCCCAACGCATCACCGGGGGTAAACTACCTGCCCTCCAGGACACCTACAGCACCCGATGTCACAGGAAGGCCAAAAAAAATCAAGGGCAACAACCACCCGAGCCACTGCCTGTTCACCCCGCTATCATCCAGAAGTCGAGGTCAGTACAGGTGCATCAAAGCAGGGACCGAGAGGCTGAAAAACAGCTTCTATCTCAAAGCCATGAGACTGTTAAACAGCCATCACTTACACATTATAGGCTGCTGCCCTATATACATAGACTTGAAATCATTGGCCACTTTAATAATGAAACACTAGTCACTTTAATAATGTATAATAATAATAGTAGTTTGCATTTTTCATATCATATATACAGTGGGGAGAACAAGTATTAGATACACTGCCAATTTTGCAGGTTTTCCTACTTACAAAGCATGTACAGGTCTGTCATTTTTATCATAGGTACACTTCAACTGTGAGAGACGGAATCTAAAACAAAAATCCTGAAAATCACATTGTGTGATTTTTAAGTAATTAATTAGCATTTTATTGCATGACATAAGTATTTGATACATCAGAAAAGCAGAACGTAATATTTGGTACAGAAACCTTTGTTTGCAGTTACAGAGATCATACGTTTCCTGTAGGTCTTGACTAGGTTTACACACACTGCAGCAGGGATTTTGGCCCACTCCTCCATACAGACCTTCTCCAGATCCTTCAGGTTTCGTGGCTGTCGCTGGGCAATGCAGACTTTCAGCTCCCTCCAAAGATTTTCTATTGGGTTCAGGTCTGGAGATTAGGCCACTCCAGGACCTTGACCTCCTTAGTTGCCCTGGATGTGTGTTTCGGGTCGTTGTCATGATGGAAGACCCAGCCACGACCCATCTTCAATGCTCTTACTGAGGGAAGGAGGTTGTTGGCCAAGATCTCGCGATACATGGCCCCATCCATCCTCCCCTCAATACGGTGCAGTCGTCCTGCCCCTTTGCAGGAAACGTATGATCTCTGTAACTGCAAACAAAGGTTTCTGTACCAAATATTAAGTTCTGCTTTTCTGATGTATCAAATACTTATGTCATGCAATAAAATGCTAATTAATTACTTAAAAATCATACAATGTGATTTTCAGGATTTTTGTTTTAGATTCCGTCTCTCACAGTTGAAGTGTACCTATGATAAAAATTACAGATCTCTACATGCTTTGTAAGTAGGAAAACCTGCAAAAATCGGCAGTGTATCAAATAATTGTTCTCCCCACTGTATCTACTGTATTCTATTCTATTCTACTGTATCTTAGTCTATGCCACTGACATTGCTTGTCCAAATAGTTATATATTCTTAATTCCATTCCATTACTTCAGATGTGTGTGTATTGTGTGTATTGTTGTGAAATTGTTAGATAATACTTGCTTGATATTACTGCACTGTTGGAGCTAGAAACACAATCATTTCAAAACATCCGCTAAACACATCTACGTGACCAATAAAATTTGATTTGATGTAATGTTAGCTTGCTAGCTAGCATTGAACCTAGTTGGTTAGCTTCATCTACCTGAAGATTCATACTACAGCATTTCATGCATGGTGGCTAGCTTTGACAATCCGTTTGAACTGTATTTGTTGGGATTATGGTTCATTGTTTTGCTAACTACTTGTGCTAACTACATTTTCTCAAAAGTGGGGTTACAGGTTTATCATCTTTCAAAGCAGAATTACTTTCCCATTGTTCCTCAACTGCAGTTGATGATATACCTTTTAGTAGCTCTGAGTCTTTACAATGTAAAAACACAATTACAAATTTTGTAACATAAGAAAGAATCGAGGTGGTCGGGCAAACGTGGAAAAAGTCAAGGGGTGTGAATACTTTCTGAAGGCACTGTACATTTGTGTTTCATCACAGTTAAAACCAGAGAGCAACATCTGTTATGTTTAAGTGTACAAAGAAAATATTGCATTTAACAAATAGTTACGTGACCTACACAGCATAGGCAAATGCAAGTTAAATTTAGTTGGCAAAGTTAATTCCACAGCTGGTTTGCTCAAGTTATAATAATGTCATTACTAAAATGTCTCTGTTTTTCTTCACCCATTCATTGTGCCTCTGGACATGGATCACTGCAGTCTGGTCGAAAGTCTTGTTGATCCGAACTCTACCAAAGAGATTAAGTTTTAGGTTTGCCATAATGTGTTTTTTTTTCTTTCTATGTCGGTCAAGGGACCTGCCCAGGTTTACAAGATAAGAAAAAACAGTGGTGTCCCAATGGTTGTTGAGCAAATATGTACTTTTGTCTAATAGAAGGCATGGCCAGCAAAACAGCTTCTTTAGCCTAGCACTCCCAGCTAGCCAGTCGGTCCTATTGTAATTTTCAGTGTTAAAAGATTAGGTTCCACCCCATGCTCATCTCTCCTGCACCATACCCTATTTTGGAATTGGCCTCCCATTCTCCTTGATTTTCAGCTGCTACAAAATCGTTTTAAACTAGAAACTCTTCATCCCCATCTCTATCCATAGCTAGCTACTGAAGGACAACGACACACACCAGAAGCTAACAATTACATTTTTCTTTGGTGAGATTTGATTGGTAGGAAGTCAAATCCAAAATGGCCTTCCTTGAAATTACATATGTTTTGCTGTGCCAGGACCATTCACAGTTGAGCTCACTCAGCTCAGATCAACACTGATTGGTTATTGGAATTATCAAGGGAGGCCAAATGCTAGCTGGTGTCACGTGCTATTGAATTCAATGCTACTGGCAGCAACATGCCAACATGTCATACTCTTTTTTGACCATATAGCATCAGATACATGGGATCTGATTCCTCTCTGATTCCTCAGTTGAGAAAGCCACTTGCCAATTGAAGGAAAATTATGAAACAGAGAAACGAAAGATACATTTCTATAATTATTTTATTTTATATGGAGAAGCTTGGCCCTCTGCAAATTCACTGGTTGTTTTGGAAGTAAAACATTACTGAAAGTAACGTGCCAATGTAAACTGAGATTTTTGGATATAAATATGCACTTTATTGAACAAAACATACATGTATTGTGTAACATGATGTCCTATGAGTGTCATCTGATGAAGATCATCAAAGGTTAGTGATTAATTTTATCAATATTTCTGCTTTTTGTGTCTGCTCCCTTTGGCTGGAAAAATGGCTGTGTGTGTTTTTGTGACTTGGCTCTGACCTAACATATGCTGTGCTTTCGCTGTAAAGCCTTTTTGAAATCGGACACGATGGGTAGATTAACAAGAAGTTTATCTTTCATTTGGTGTATTGCACTTGTTAATGTGTGAAAGTTACATATTTCCCAAAAATATTTTTGAATTTCGCGCACTACCTTTTCAGCGGAATGTTGTCGAGGGGTGCCGCTAGCGGAACCCCTAGCCATAAAAAAGCTGTCCGTTCCTGCCACTCGCATCATCACACACATGTGCTTACCGTGGTGCTAAAATTCTGGTTCAGACATACACAGAGACAATACTAAATCACACACATACTACAGGGCAATGGAGCAACACTCGCCGTCTGTGGAATGGCTCTTTCTTTATGGCACTCAAAGTTTAAGTGTCTTTAGTTGTTAATGTTGAAGAGAAAGAAAGTCAGGCACATGTGGCTCATATACCCACTGCATTTCTACCTACATTCAACCCCCACATCATGTGTGAGTTGCAGTACATAAACAGGGGTAAACGGGAGAGAGCTCTCAGTAAACAGTGCTTCCCTCTGTGTCCAGCTCCTAACAGATCAAGGTAATGTGCATCTGATCAGAGCCAAGCCGGCAGCAGCTGCCTGGAAATAGCAGGAAAACACAGAGGAGGGCAGGAAACTGACCTCATTCCGGAGCTACCCCACCAGAGGATGACATATCGGGATGAGCTTGTAGGCTCGGCCCTAATTTATATGCTCTCTGACACCTGCATGGCAAATGGTGCAGGAACAAAGGACAATGCCCCAAAACTAGTCAACCCTTCCCTCTCTGAAGGGTCAACATGTAAATATCTCTGTTACAGTATTCAGAGCAATGAATATTACATGTGATATAAGAATAGTATAGTATCCATGTATGGTATCTATCTGAAACTTGTTCACTGAGGATAACTTTGATGTTATCTACATGTATGTACATAATCTCGGGGGTTAGTTGTATCTGTATAGGGTGAACTCTGAATTACTATATGCAAAAAGATTTTATGATCTTCTCAGGAATTCTGTCTTATTTACATTGGTCTCATCCCCCACACAAACCTTTAAATGCTGTGACACCCTGTGGAGATTGGGCCTGGGAGTGTTTAAGTTACTGATATCATTTGATTGATCAATGGTGGTTGGTTTTGGGATGAAAGGTTACTTCTTCAGATGCTATAAATTAAATTAAATGAAATTGTATGATCAATTCTCATTTGCTAGGCTTCTAGACCTCTGGTCTAGTACACATATCTTTATTCATGCATTGTCCTGTAAGATAACCTTAGGGACCTATAGTAGCAGTCAAAAGTTTGGACATACCTACTCATTCAAGGGTTTTTCTTTATTTTGAATATTTTCTACATTGTAGAATAGTCATCAACACATTGAAATAACACATATGGAATCATGTAGCAACCAAAAAAGTTTTAAACAAATCTAAACATATTTCATATTTGAGATTCTTCAAAGTAGCCACCCTTTGCCTTGATGACAGCTTTGCACACTCTTGGCATTCTCTCAACCAGCTTCATGAGGTAGTCACCTGGAATGCATTTCAATTAACAGGAAGACCTGATTCACACAGTCTACTTTGAACAGTTGATGTTAAGATCTGTCTGTTACTTGAACTCTGTGAAGCATTTATTTGGGCTGCAATCTGAGGCTGGGAACGCTCATGAACTTATCCTCTGCAGCAAAGGTAACTCTGGGTCTTCCATTCTTGTGGCGGTCCTCATGAGAGCCAGTTTCATCATAGCGCTTGATGGTTTTTGCGACTGCACTTAAAGAAACTTTAAAAGATCTTAAAGTTTTCCGTATTGGCTGACTTTCATGTCTTAAAGTAATGATGGACTGTCATTTATCTTTGCTTATTGGAGCTGTTCTTGCCATAAATGGACTTGGTCTTTTACCAAATAGTGCTATCTTCTGTATACCACCCCTACCTTGTCACAACACAACTGATTGACTGAAATGCATTAAGAAGGAAAGAAATTCCACAAATTAACAAGGTACACCTGTTAATTGAAATGCATTCCAGATGACTACCTCATGAAGCTGTTGAGAGAATGCCACAATTGTGCAGAACTGTCATCAAGGCAAAGGGGGGCTACTTTGAAGAATCTCAAATACACTTTTTTGGTTACTACATGATTTCATGTATTATTTCATAGTTTTGATGTCTTCACTATTATTCTACAATGTAGAAAATAGTAAAACATAAAGAAAAACCATGGAATGAGTAGGTGTGTCCAAACTTTTGACTGGTATAGTATTTTTTATTAAAAATGTTATTTTAAATGAATTTATTCATACTATTTCATCCACAAGATATAGTCCTGACACAAATCTAGGGTTGCTACCAAAGAAGGCTGGTCGTTCGGTCTATCGGTTCCGATGCCAGAGACGTTACCCAGTCATTTTGTTCAGTATCTATGGATGCGATCCAGTCGTTCATTATAAATGTTCTATCGCCATACTGGCTTGCAACGTTATCATCCCTTACTTGATAGCTAGCCAACGAATGGCTAATTTACAGTCCCGTCAAACAGTGCAGCCAGAATAACAACAAAGTAGCTTCATTTGCATTTGTTTAAGCTGTTTTCTAGTGACATTTATTAGGATATATCCATAACAATAAGCTAATGATGCACAATTTAACCTGGCAAAGAAAATGTGCTCTCTCGTCAGGACAATGTTGTTCAGAGCTATCCAACAACACAGCTAACACAATCACTTCAAACTGAAGCTGGAAAGACTGCAAACTAGCTGCACTTCGTTTCGTTTGACCTGTTTTCTATTGATCTTTCTTTGTATATATCCATATAAATTATGCTGATTCATGATTTCGGCTGGCTGAGAAAAGCTGCCTGTCTGTCTCATCCCAACTCCAGACATGTTCATTATAGCCTAGTGGTTAGAGCGTTGGGCCAGTAACCAAAAGGCTGCTGGATTGAATCCCCGAGCTGACAAGGTAAAAATCTGTCGATCTACCCCTGAACAAGGCAGTTAACCCACTGTTCCCTGGTAGGCCGACATTGTAAATAAGAATTTGTTCTTAACTGACTTGCCTAGTTAGACATTTTTTTTAAAACAACTGGAGATCGAATTTGTATATTGAAAATTTCAGAGAGACAGAAATCAAGGTTTAGAGAAATCTTCACTGTCGAAAACTAAATGTTAGTCAAAAAGAAATGTGAGATAAAGTCTAGATGCTTTTTATAGTGGAGATCAAGTTGATATAATTGTCTGGCTGGGTCGATGAGACAGTGGATTGCGCAGTTAGATGGAACAGAGTAAAAAGGCATTAAAGAGTCTTAGTGGTAACTTGTGGAATAAACAACGTCTGGAATGCAGTTTTAACCAATCAGCATTCAGGATGAGACGCACCCGTTGTATAAAATATCACATATACTGCATATTCACATTCAAAATATTATTGCCCACAACAAGCTATTATCCAGGAAAGAGGAAATTGGAATCCACCCTTACATCACACACACACACACACACACACACACACACACACACACACACACACACACACACCTGGAGCAGTTTCCACAGTCGAGGACTCCCGAGTAGGATCTCTCTTCGTTGTCAAAGAAATACTGAGTCTGCTCTGTGATACAACTCTCCTTAAACATGTTAGCAGACATGTCATCATCTGAGTCCACTAGAGAGAGAGAGAGACTACATAACTGTTACCATACACAACCAAAAACACAACACAAAAACATCTGTGCTTACATCTCCTCCAAATAAATAGTCCAAAGCCCCTTCACTTTTTCCACATTTTGTTACGTTACAGTCTTATTCTAAAATTGATTTACTAAAACAGTACCCTCATCAATATACACACAACACCCCACAATGAAGAACCAAAAACAGTTTTTTAGATTTTTGTGCAATTTTGTAAAAAATTAAATAAACTGAAATACCACATTTACATAAGTATTCAGACCCTTTACTCAGTACTTTGTTCAAGCACCTTTGGCAGCGATTACAGCCTCGAGTCTTCTTGTGTATGACTCTACAAGCTTGGCACACCTGTATCTGGTGAGTTTCTCCCATTCTTCTCTGCAGATCCTCTCAAGCTCTATCAGGTTGGATGGGAGCGTCGCTGCACAGCTATTTTGAGGTCTCTCCAGAGATGTTTGATCTGGTTTGAATCTGGGCTGGGCCACTCAAGGACATTCAGAGATTTGTCCCGAAGCCTCTCCTGCATCACCTTGTCTGTGTGCTTTGGGTCGTTGTCCTGTTGGAAGGTGAACCTTCGTCCCAGTCTAAGGTCCTGAGCGCTCTGGAGCAGGTTTTCATCAAGGATCTCTCTGTACTTTGCTGCGTTCATCTTTCCCTCGAGCATGACTAGTTTCCCAGTCCCTGCTGCTGATTAAGATCCCCACAGCATGATCCTGCCACCACCATGCGTCACCATAGGGATGGTATTGGCCAGGTGATGAGCAGTGCCTGCTTTCCTCCAGATATGACGCTTGGCATTCAGGCCAGAGAGTTCAATCTTGGTTTTGTCAGACCAGAGAATCTTATTTCTCATGTTCTGAGAGTCCTGTAGGTGCCTTTTGGCAAACTCTAAGCGAGCTGTCATGTGCCTTTTACTGAAGAGTGGCTTCCATCTGGCCACTCTACCATAAAGGCCTGATTGGTGGAGTGCTGCAAATATGGTTGTCATTCTGGAAGGTTCTCCCATCTACAAAGACAAACTCTGGAGCTCTGTCAGAGTGACTATTGGGTTCTTGGTCACCTCCCTGACCAAGGCCCTTCTCCCCTGATTGCTCAGTTTGGCAAGGCAACCAGCTCAAGGAATAGTCTTGGTGGTTCCAAACTTCTTCCATTTAAGAATGATGGAAGCCACTGGGTTCTTGGGGACCTTCAATGCTGCATATGTATTTTGTACCTAACCCCAGATCTGTGCCTCGACACAATCCTGTCTCGGAGCTCTACGGACAATTCATTTGACCTCATGGCTAGGTTTTTACTCTGACATGCACTGTCAACTGTAAGACCTTATATAGACAGGTGTGTGCCTTTCCAAATCATGTCCATTCAATTGAATTTACCATAGGTGGACTCTAATGAAGTTGTAAAAACATCTCGAGAATGATCAGCGGAAACAGGGTGTACCTGAGCTCAATTTCGAGTCTCATAGCAAAGGGTCTTAGGGATTACCTTTTATACATTTGCAAAAACCTCTAAAAACCTGTTTTCGACAATTTTTTCTTTAAAACATTTTAGAATAAGGCTGTAACATGACAAAATGTGGAGAAAGTGAAGGGGTCTGAATACTTTCCAAAGCCATCCTCTACAACTGACCTGCCTCTAGGAACCTTGGGAATATGAGACTGTAGAAGAGCTGCTGCATTATCGACCTACAGAGACAAACACATTATGCTTGGTCCAAACAGAAGACGACCGTAGTTAAAGTATCCAGCCAGTTAACTCACCAGGCACCTGTGGAGGCCCACCAGCCTATACTCAGCATGTCTGCTATAGTAGGCTGGAGAGGGGAGAGGAGAACACTGAGTGCACACTTCATAACATATGGACAAAATATACGCATACAGTACAGTATGTGTAGCATGAAAGGTAACCAAAGCAAGATCATTCATTAATGCATTCATGTGGGTGTGTGCTGTGTGAGCGCGCTGTGTGTGTCTCACCACGTAGACAGATCGTGGCCCTGCAGCAGCCTTGCAGTCTCTCTCAGGGTTGCAGACTGACTGGTAGTCGTAGGTCTTGTTGAAGGAGTACAGAGATGTGTTGACCAGACTGATCATCACGACTGGGTCCACCTCCCCAAAGAACTGACCAATCTGTGTTCAGGGAACAGAGAGCTGTGTTCAATGTATGAGCTTTAAAAGGCTGGTCATGGCTCACATCAACACCATCATCCCAGAAACACTGGACCCACTGTTACTGGCATACCACCCAAACGGATCCACAGATAACACAATCTCTATTGCACTCCACACTGCCCTTTCCCACCTGGACAAAAGGAACACCTATGTGAGAATAATGTTCATAGACCTCAGCTCAGCATTCAACACCATAGTGCTCTCCAAGCTCATCACTACTTTTTGTATATTTTTTTAAATGTAACCTTTATTTAACTAGGCAAGTCAGTTAAGAACAAATTCTTATTTACAATGAGGGCGTACCCTGGCCAAACCCAGACGACGCTGGGCCAATTGTGCACCACCCTATAGGACTCCCAGTCACGGCCGGATATGTTACAGCCTGGTTTCGAGCCAGGGACTTGCATTGAGATGCAGTGCCTTAGACCGCTGCACCACTCAGGAGCCCTAAGCTAAGCTAAGGTCCCTGGGACTGAACACCTCCCTCTGCAACTGGATCCTGGACTTCCTGATGGGCCGCCCCCAGGTGGTAAGGGTAGGCAACACATTCACATCGATTGGGCTGTTGTGGAGCGGGTCGATAACTTCAAGTGCCTCTGTGTCCACTCGCTAAGGATCTATTATAATCCAAAACACACCAACACAGTAATGAAGAGGGCACAACAACGCCTCTTCCACCTCAGAGGGCTAAAAATATTTGGCATGGGCCCTCAGATCATCAACAAGTACTACAGCTGCACCATTGAGAACATCTTGACTGGTTACATCACCGCTTGGTATCATAACTGCTTCCAACCACAAGGCCCTACAGAGAGTAGTACGTACGGCCCAGTACATCACTGGGGTTGAACTCCCTGCCATCTAGGACCTCTAGACCAGGTGGTGTCAAATGAAATTGTCAAAGACTCCAGCCACCCAAGTCATAGAATGTTCTCTCTGCTGCCGCATGGCAAACTGTACTAGAGCGTTAAGTCTGGGACCAAATTGCTCCTGAATAGATTCTACCATGAGACTGCTAAATAGTTAGTTAAATAGTTAACCAAATAGCTTACCTACAGTGCATTCGGAAAGCTTTCAGACCCCTTGACTTTTTCCATATTTTGTTATGTTACAGCCTTATACTAAAATGCATTAAATTATTTGTTTTCTTCATAAATTTACACAAAATAACCCACAATGACAAAGCAAAACCTGTTCCAGAGTGCTCAGGACTTCAGACTGGGGCGAAGATTCACCTTCCAACAGGACAATGACCCTAAGCACACAGCCAAGACAACGCAGGAGTGGCTTTGGCACAAGTCTCTGAATGTCCTTGGGTGACCCAGCCGGACTTGAACCCGATCTAACATCTCTGGAGAGACCTGGAAATAGCTGTGCAGCGACACTCTCCGTCCAACCAGACAGAGCTTGAATAGATCTGCAGAGAAATATGCCGTTTCTCTTTGCAAATTTGAGCTGCTCTTGCCATAATGTGGACTTTTACCAAATAGGGCTATCTTTTGTATACCACCCCTACCTTGTCACAACACAACTGATTGGGTCAAACACATTAAAAAGGAAAGAAATTCCACAAATGAACTTTTAACAAGGCACACCTGTTAATTGAAATGCATTCCAGGTGAAAACCTCATGAAGCTGGATGAAAGAATGCCAAGATCGTGCCAAGCTGTCATCAAGGCAAGGAAGGGGTGGCTACTTTAAAGAATTTCAGATGTATTGTGATTTGTTAAACACTTTTTTGGTTACTACATGATTCCATATGTGTTATTTCATAGTTTTGATGTCTTCACTATTATTCTACAATGTAGAAAATTGTCAAAATAAAGAAAAACCCTTGAATGAATAGGTGTGTCCAAACTTTTGACTGGTACTGTAGGTAAAAACATTTCCATTGAACCAGACAGTTTTCTGATTATAATGGTGAGGAATAAATGGTGTCGTTGTCATGGAATAAGTTGATTGAGTTTTGAAATCAGTGGAATTCCTAGTGGAAGCAGAGAGATGATTGCCAAATGCGGAGAGTGTCCAAAAAGAGAACACTGAAAGAGGAATGTTGTAAAAAACACCTGTCTCCGGATAACATCTTCAAACTAAGGGCAACAGTGGCATTCATAACAGAGGAAAAAGCATTAATCCATGTATACGGGTAAGAGTCTAACTGCCGTTTTACGGGCTCCTAACCAACTGTACTATTTTGTTTGTTTTCGCATTGTTTGTCACTTATTTTGTACATAAAAGTTGCTGCTACCATCTATTATGAAAGGAAATCGCTTATGGACATCAGAACAGTGATTACTGACCTCAAACTGGACAAATATTTTTTATTTTGGTAGGCCTGATCACCGACAATGATGAGACAGCCTATAGGAACGAGGTCAGAGACCTTGCCATGTGATACCAGGACAACAATCTCTCCTTCAATGTGAGCAAGAAAAAGGAGATGATCGTGGACTACAGGAAAAGGAGGGCGGAACAGGCCCCCATTAACATCAACGTGGCTGTAGTGGAGCGTGTCGAGAGTTTGAAGTTCCTTGGTGTCAACATCACCAACAATCTATCATGGTCCATGCCAAGACAGTTGTGAAGAGGGCAAAACAACACCTTTTCCTCCTCGGGATACTGAACAGATTTGTCATGGGTCCTCAGATCCTCAAAAAGTTATACAGCTGCACCATCGAGAGCATCCTGACCGGTTGCATCACCGTCTGGTATGGCAACTGCTCGGCATCTGACCGTAAGGTGCTACAGTGGGTAGTGTGTACGGCACAATATATCAGTGGGGCTAAGCTTCCTGCCATCCAGGACCGACTAAGCGCCGTCAGAGGAAGGCCCCAAAAATTGTCAAAGACTCCAGTCACTCAAGTCATAGACTGGTCGCTCTTTTACCGCATGGTAAGTGGTACCAGAGCGCCAAGTCCAGGTCCAAAAGGCTCCTTAACAGCTTCTACCCCCAAGCTATAAGACTGCTGAACAATTAATAAATGGCCACCCGGACTATTTACATTGACACCCTCCCCTTTTTTTACACTGCTATTACTCGCTGTTTATTATCTATGCAGTCACTTTACCCCAACCTATATGTACAAACTAACTCGACTATCCTGTACCCGCTGCACATTGACTCGGTATCGTTACCCCCTGTACATAGCCTTGTTATGTAATTTTGTTGTGTTACTTTTATTTTGTACTTAAGTTTATTCAGTACATATTTTCTTAATCTATTTCTTGAACTGCAATGTTGGTTAAGGTCTTGTAAGTACGCATTTCAGGGTAAGGTCTACCTGTTATATTCGGCGCATGTGACAAATGACATTTGATTTGAATTTATTTGTTTCTAATTTTGTCAGAAAGTTGTTTTCATTGCAATTTAAAGCATACTGTTAGCTAGCTAGATTACGTTAGTTGGCTGGCTCGCTAGCTAAAGTTATGTGCATGATCTGTGTAGGAGCTCTAGAAAGAGGCCAGAGTTCCCGAGTTGTTTTGAATGCGACATTAGAGTTGGGATTATGGTTAATTATTTAGCTTGCTAGCTAGATGTCTAAACAAAAGACTCCACTATACAAGTAACCATTTCACTGTATCGTTTACACCTTCTGTATCCTGTGCATGTGACAAATTAACATAGATTTTATTTGATATAGTATGTGTTTATCAGAGATGTAATGTGAAGAACAACATGACCTGCACCACAATCAGAATGGTATATAGACTTTTTGCTACTACTTTCACCACTTTTAGTCTTGAAATCTCTGGTTGTTTACTACACTGAGAATCCTTAAAGAGATGGGTGGGGCTAAGGCTTAATGATGTTGAATGGGTTTAGACAAAGAAGAGCTCTCCAGTAGGTGTACCAAAACATTTTACGTGCCATAAGTGGGTTTACAAGTTTATCCACTTTCAAAGCAGAATTACTTTCTCATTGTTCCTCTGCAGTGTATGAAATACCATTTTCTAGCTTGGAGTCTCCAATTTTATTCAATGTAAAAAAACAAAATGTCAAATTTTGCATAGATATGCCTTCAAAACAATTCAAAACAAGACATGGTGTCAAGAACAAGATAAAACTAGCTGAAAGGAGCCACCTACGATTCCCCAACAGTCGGCAGCTTCTTGTCATTGTTGCTAGCTATCTAGCCATCTGGAATCACAACAACACACTGACTTCTGCGTCATTGAATCGCGTGCATTGTTTTTGTGACATTGTCAGCTAACCTGTCTATTGCGGAGCAACGGTGCAGTTGAGGGGAAATGCACCTCTTTTTTTATTCTGGCAAGCGTTGACCCACAATAACAAAACGTTTGTATTTATAGAGTATTTTGAGTTATTATCAACAGTAAAAAAAAAATGCTGAAACGCTTATTGCCGCTTACTGTAAATTATTGTGCATTTTGGGAAAATTGCTGTATTTCAAAAATGTACTGTAATTCCACCCCACAGAATACAGTGCCGTATCTTTGGAGAGCCAAATACCTTTTGACTACTCGTGGGTGAATGGTCTTGTTGTTTCATTAACATATTTTGGGGCATGCCTTGTAACAGGCTTTATTTGTTGCACCCATGAGAGGGGATGCTTACCAATTTAAACCCTGTGGTTATAGTGTCGGTCAAGGTATGATGTATAGAGGACATATTGATGTGACAGCTAGCTTTTTGCCATGTCTGTTTTTTCCCTGTAGTCACTGCCAGTTTGGAAGCCTTTGTTAAGGCTTCTTGAAGTGAAAGTTAAATAAAATGCCAACTCGCCATTAATGTTCTGTAATGTGTAAACACTTAGCAGTCAACTTTCTTGCACCAATCTCTTGTAATTACAGTAAAATACTGTGAAAACAAACCCTTTAGTTCCTTGGCAATTTCTCACATAGAATAGCCTTCATTTCTCAGAACAAGAACAGACTGACAAGTTTCTGAAGAAAGTTATTTGATTCTGGCAATTTTGAGCCTGTAATCGAACCCACTAATGCTGATGTTCCAGATACTCAACTAGTCTAAAGAAGGACAGTTTAATTGCTTCTTTAATCAGAACAACAGTTTTCAGCTGTGCTGATAATGATCAATTAGCCATAATGATCAATTAGCCTTTTAAAATGATAAACTTGGATTAGCTAACAATTGGAATTGGAACACAGGAGTGATGGTTGCTGATAATGGGTCTCTGTATGCCTTTGCAGATATTTAATAAAAATGATTCTACACTGTGGTAGACAAGAAAAAATTATTTCAAAAACAAGGACATTTCGAAGTGACCCCAAACTTTTGAATGGTAGTGTATGTACGAACTGTTCGGAACTCTTCCGGGTGGGAAGCATGCGAACGCCATTAGTCTTTCCCAACCCGGCAGTCACCATCAAGGGAAATATAATATAATTTCTAACAAAGATATCTACATACAGTGCCTTGCGAAAGTATTCGGCCCCCTTGAACTTTGCGACCTTTTGCCACATTTCAGGCTTCAAACATAAAGATATAAAACTGTATTTTTTGTGAAGAATCAACAACAAGTGGGACACAATCATGAAGTGGAACGACATTTATTGGATATTTCAAACTTTTTTAACAAATCAAAAATGGAAAAATTGGGCGTGCAAAATTATTCAGCCCCCTTAAGTTAATACTTTGTAGCGCCACCTTTTGCTGCGATTACAGCTGTAAGTCGCTTGGGGTATGTCTCTATCAGTTTTGCATATCGAGAGACTGACATTTTTTCCCATTCCTCCTTGCAAAACAGCTCGAGCTCAGTGAGGTTGGATGGAGAGCATTTGTGAACAGCAGTTTTCAGTTCTTTCCACAGATTCTCGATTGGATTCAGGTCTGGACTTTGACTTGGCCATTCTAACACCTGGATATGTTCATTTTTGAACCATTCCATTGTAGATTTTGCTTTATGTTTTGGATCATTGTCTTGTTGGAAGACAAATCTCTGTCCCAGTCTCAGGTCTTTTGCAGACTCCATCCAGTTTTCTTCCAGAATGGTCCTGTATTTGGCTCCATCCATCTTCCCATCAATTTTAACCATCTTCCCTGTCCCTGCTGAAGAAAAGCAGGCCCAAACCATGATGCTGCCACCACCATGTTTGACAGTGGGGATGGTGTGTTCAGCTGTGTTGCTTTTACGCCAAACATAACGTTTTGCATTGTTGCCAAAAAGTTCAATTTTGGTTTCATCTGACCAGAGCACCTTCTTCCACATGTTTGGTGTGTCTCCCAGGTGGCTTGTGGCAAACTTTAAACGACACTTTTTATGGATATCTTTAAGAAATGGCTTTCTTCTTGCCACTCTTCCATAAAGGCCAGATTTGTGCAATATACGACTGATTGTTGTCCTATGGACAGAGTCTCCCACCTCAGCTGTAGATCTCTGCAGTTCATCCAGAGTGATCATGGGCCTCTTGGCTGCATCTCTGATCAGTCTTCTCCTTGTATGAGCTGAAAGTTTAGAGGGACGGCCAGGTCTTGGTAGATTTGCAGTTGTCTGATACTCCTTCCATTTCAATATTATCGCTTGCACAGTGCTCCTTGGGATGTTTAAAGCTTGGGAAATCTTTTTGTATCCAAATCCGGCTTTAAACTTCTTCACAACAGTATCTCGGACCTGCCTGGTGTGTTCCTTGTTCTTCATGATGCTCTCTGCGCTTTTAACGGACCTCTGAGACTATCACAGTGCAGGTGCATTTATACGGAGACTTGATTACACACAGGTGGATTGTATTTATCATCATTAGTCATTTAGGTCAACATTGGATCATTCAGAGATCCTCACTGAACTTCTGGAGAGAGTTTGCTGCACTGAAATTAAAGGGGCTGAATAATTTTGCACGCCCAATTTTTCAGTTTTTGATTTGTTAAAAAAGTTTGAAATATCCAATAAATGTCGTTCAACTTCATGATTGTGTCCCACTTGTTGTTGATTCTTCACAAAAAAATACAGTTTTATATCTTTATGTTTGAAGCCTGAAATGTGGCAAAAGGTCGCAAAGTTCAAGGGGGCCGAATACTTTCGCAAGGCACTGTAGATTTCAGGATGTTGTGTATACCTGGACATAATCAGAATTCATGTAAACATTAGTTTTCAAAACATAGCTTGTCTAAAAAAAGTGGTCCCTTGACCCCGCTTAAACCGGGGATGGGATAAATTGAGCCGCGTGACAGGGTAAATTAATGTCTGTACTGAATTAAATATTACCACTTTCTCTTTAAAACAATTCAACACAATTCAAAAACAATTCAACACAATCACAATAATATTTTTGTCTTTTAAACATTTGAAGCATATTTTAAATAATTTTAAAATGTAACCTTTATTTAACTAGGCAAGTCAGTTAAGAACAAATTCTTATTTACATTGACGGCCTACCCCGGCCAAACCAGGACGATGCTGGGCCAATTGTGCGCCGCCCTATGGGACTCCCAATCTCGTTTGGATATTAACACACCTAACAAACACTTTGTACCTTTAATTTTTTACACTTTTAGCTTTGGACAGGCCCTGTTGTTACCTTATATCCCAGTGATAATGCCTTGCATTACGCCTGGGAAAAAAACACTTCAATTTGTTAAACTTTCCATTGGCTCAACTTACCCCATGGCCATTGGCTCAACTAACTCCAGGATTTAGTACCTCAAATTGATTTAGTACCTCAAATTGAAGCTTATAGACACCCCAACTGATGCATAGAACAATATTTAACACTTTGGTTTACATGCAGTGCATATGGATAGAATTCAGACCTCTTGTCCTTTTCCACATTTTGGTACGTTACAGCCTTATTCTAAAATGTATGAAATTATTTCTTTCCCTCATCAATCTACATACAATACCCCATACTGACAAAGCAAAAACAGAAATACCTTATTTAAAGACGTATTCAGACCCTTTGCTATGAGACAAGAAATGGAGTTTCCATTAATCAACCTTGAGATGTTTCTACAACTTCATTAGAGTCCACCTGTGGTAAATTCAATTGATTGGACATGATTTGGAAAGGCACACAACTGTCTTTATACGGTCCCACAGTTGTTAGTGTATGTCAGGGCAAATAGTCATGAGGTCAAATGAATTGACCGTAGAGCTCCAAGGCAGGATTGTGTCGAGGCACAGATCTGGGTAAGGGTACTAAAAAATGTCTGCAGCATTGAAGGACTCCAAGAACACAGTGGTTTCCATCATTCTTAAATAGAAAAAGTTTGGAACCACAAAGGCTCTTACCAGAGCTGTCCGTCCAGCCAAACTGAGCAATCTAGGGAGAAGGGCCTGTGAGGTGACCAAGGACCCAATGGTCACTCTGACAGATCTCCAGAGTTTCTCTGTAGAGATGGGAGAACCTTCCAGAAGGACAACCATCTCTGCAGCACTCCACCAATTAGGCCTTTATAGTAGAGTAGCCAGACAGAAGCCACTCCTCAGTAAAAGGGACATGACAGCCCGCATGGAGTTTCCCAAAAGGCACCTAAAGATTGAACTCTTTGGCCTGAATGCCAAGCATCACATCTGGAGGAAACCTAGCACCATCCCTATGGTGAAGCATGGTGGTTGCAGCATCATGCTGTGGGGATGTTTTTCAGCTGCAGGGACTGGGAGACTAGTCAGGATTGAGAGAAAGATGAACGGAGCAAAGTACATAGAGATTCTTGATGAAAACCTGCACTCAGGACCTCAAACTGGGGGCGAATGTTTACCTTCCAACCAGACAATGACCCTAAGCACACAGTCAAGACAATGCAGGAGTGGCTATGGGTCAAGTATCTGAATGTCCTTTTTAAGTTTTAAGGGGCCAAGCCAGAGCCAGGACTTGAACCTGATTGAACACCTCTGGAGAGACCTGAAAATAGCTGTGCAGCGATGCTCCCCATCCAACCTGACAGAGCTTGAGAGGATCTGCAGAGAAGAATTTGAGAAGCTCAAAAAGCTCAGTTTTTTTCATATTATCTTTTTGGCAAAAAAATCTAAAAAACAGTTTTTGCTTTGTCATTATGAGGTATTGTGTGTAAATTGATAATTTGTTTTGTATATATATACACATTTTAGAATAAGGCTGTAACGTAACAAAATGTGGAAAAAGTCAAGGGGTCTGAATGCTTTCCACATGCACTGTACAAGCATCATAAAACCTCTAACACATTAAATTCATTTGACTTGGTTAAAATCAGTTGTCTTTCGACCTAACTTGTTTTCCACTTTTACCATGTGGGTTCTTCCTTCAAAGACTCCATGAAATTATGACCTAAATATTTTGTCAAACGTGACCGACCGGCTTGATTAGGTCTTTAGAAGCAACATTTGAAATTGTGTTTTTTACATTGGGTATAAGTAGAGGCTCAATTTATTTTTAAAGGTTCTGGACACAGTGAAACAGAAATAACACACACACACTGGAATATTCAGTTCATGCCTCTTTCTGATTTGTCTCATTGGTCCCTTAGCCTCTTTTGTTGAACTGTGATTGGTTTCTGTGTGTTCTTTTGGTTCCCAGAGGTGGGGTCCTGGCCAGGTTTGTAGCCACTGACGGAGGGATCACTAGAGTCTATCCCAGAAGGTACGCTCAGATTTCTCCTTCTCAGTCCTACACTATTAGTTAGTTAGCCTCATGCTCCCATACTATACAGTATGTGCCTTGGCCAACTCCTATTGTATATAACCATGAAAACAAACAAATACACCGGCTCGGCTCTGTCTTAAGTAGCAACATTTGAAATTGTATTTTTTACATGATATAAAACTACAGACTCAGAGCAAGAAAATTATATATCATACACTACAGTTGAGGAACAATGGGAAAGGAATTCTGCTTTGAAAGTTGATATAATTGTAACCCAGCTTCTGAAAAAATAAAAAGTATACACACAAAAACAATAGGCTGCATGACATCAGCAGCCTATTGTTCCAAAATAGCATAACTGGTGTATTTTAACACCAATAAACCCATCCTTTTAAAATAGTTTTTTTTGTACATGTCAATCTAGCAAACCAGGAAACTAAAAGCAACTTTCTAAACAATTCTATGGTTTGTTTCAATCTTATTAGCTAGCTAGTTCACGTTAAGTTAGCTGGCTAGCCAGTTTATATAATGAATATATCATATACAGTGCCTTGCGAAAGTATTCGGCCCCCTTGAACTTTGCGACCTTTTGCCACATTTCAGGCTTCAAACATAAAGATATAAAACTGTATTTTTTTTGTGAAGAATCAACAACAAGTGGGACACAATCATGAAGTGGAACGACATTTATTGGATATTTCAAACTTTTTTAACAAATCAAAAACTGAAAAATTGGGCGTGCAAAATTATTCAGCCCCTTTACTTTCAGTGCAGCAAACTCTCTCCAGAAGTTCAGTGAGGATCTCTGAATGATCCAATGTTGACCTAAATGACTAATGATGATAAATACAATCCACCTGTGTGTAATCAAGTCTCCGTATAAATGCACCTGCACTGTGATAGTCTCAGAGGTCCATAAAAAGCGCAGAGAGCATCATGAAGAACAAGGAACACACCAGGCAGGTCCGAGATACTGTTGTGAAGAAGTTTAAAGCCGGATTTGGATACAAAAAGATTTCCCAAGCTTTAAACATCCCAAGGAGCACTGTGCAAGCGATAATATTGAAATGGAAGGAGTATCAGACCACTGCAAATCTACCAAGACCTGGCCGTCCCTCTAAACTTTCAGCTCATACAAGGAGAAGACTGATCAGAGATGCAGCCAAGAGGCCCATGATCACTCTGGATGAACTGCAGAGATCTACAGCTGAGGTGGGAGACTCTGTCCATAGGACAACAATCAGTCGTATATTGCACAAATCTGGCCTTTATGGAAGAGTGGCAAGAAGAAAGCCATTTCTTAAAGATATCCATAAAAAGTGTCGTTTAAAGTTTGCCACAAGCCACCTGGGAGACACACCAAACATGTGGAAGAAGGTGCTCTGGTCAGATGAAACCAAAATGTAACTTTTTGGCAACAATGCAAAATGTTATGTTTGGCGTAAAAGCAACACAGCTCATCACCCTGAACACACCATCCCCACTGTCAAACATGGTGGTGGCAGCATCATGGTTTGGGCCTGCTTTTCTTCAGCAGGGACAGGGAAGATGGTTAAAATTGATGGGAAGATGGATGGAGCCAAATACAGGACCATTCTGGAAGAAAACCTGATGGAGTCTGCAAAAGACCTGAGACTGGGACGGAGATTTGTCTTCCAACAAGACAATGATCCAAAACATAAAGCAAAATCTACAATGGAATGGTTCAAAAATAAACATATCCAGGTGTTAGAATGGCCAAGTCAAAGTCCAGACCTGAATCCAATCGAGAATCTGTGGAAAGAACTGAAAACTGCTGTTCACAAATGCTCTCCATCCAACCTCACTGAGCTCGAGCTGTTTTGCAAGGAGGAATGGGAAAAAATGTCAGTCTCTCGATGTGCAAAACTGATAGAGACATACCCCAAGCGACTTACAGCTGTAATCGCAGCAAAAGGTGGCGCTACAAAGTATTAACTTAAGGGGGCTGAATAATTTTGCACGCCCAATTTTTCAGTTTTTGATTTGTTAAAAAAGTTTGAAATATCCAATAAATGTCGTTCCACTTCATGATTGTGTCCCACTTGTTGTTGATTCTTCACAAAAAATACAGTTTTATATCTTTATGTTTGAAGCCTGAAATGTGGCAAAAGGTCGCAAAGTTCAAGGGGGCCGAATACTTTCGCAAGGCACTGTAGCTGACAACATTTTAACTTTATCTAATTTGTATTCATTATTACAGGAAAGTAAACAAGATAATTATTTACATGTTAATGCTGAACTAATTACAGAAAATAGCTTATGAGTGTGACAACATAAAAGCAGGCATTCTACAAAAAAATATTATAACTTTTTGGCCTAACGTTATATCCTAATTTGACTTTGGTGCAGGTCATGTTGTTCATCACATTACTGTCTCTGGGAAACACACACTATATCAAATAAAACTCCAAGTTTATTTGTCACATGCAGAAGGTGTAAACGGTACAGTGAGATGGTTATTTTGTGTTTAGACACGTAGCTAGCTAGCTAACTAAACAATGAACCCTAGTCCCAACTCATAACGTTACTACCCTGCGGTAATCTGCAGGTAGTTAACGCTAACCAACTAGGTTTAATATTAGCTAGCTAACATTAGGCTATAACTAGCAATGCAAATGGCTCTGAGATGCAAATAATATTACTATACAGATCATACATGTAAGGTTAGCTAGCGGGACCGCTAGCTAACATTAGCTAGCTAGCTAACAGCACATTTTAACTTGCAATGAAAACAACTTTCTGACTAAATTAGAAACATTTGATATCCGAAACTATAGCTAGCTAGACTCTTTTACCTGTATACATGGATGAACGCTTCTCCCTCTCTTTGTCATGGATGCCATGGTTGCCCTTAGTTTGAAGATGTAATCCGAATACATGTGTACTATACAACAGCCTTCTGTGTGTTCTCATTTTGACTCCCTTCGCATATTTACAATCAAATGCCAGAATTTTCTCCATCTCCTTAGCTATCATACTCTGCTTCCACATCCCACTGATTTCAAAACACGGTCCTCCAGAAAGTGGAGAGCATTAGCAACATATCTTTCAAAAATGCCACATTAGAAAGGTCTACCTACACACGCTGAGCAGCTCATATTATAGATAGAAGAGTGCTACATCGCAGACCAATCCGAACTCATCTCTCAGACAATCCATTATCTCAACCAATCATGGCCAGCGGGAAGGTTCCTGACTTTTTCTCTGGCTAAACCACATGGTGCTCTCATTCATTGTGACCCCGCTTATAAATATCTGGGCATCTGGATTGACGAAAATATGTCTTTCAAAAAGCATGTTGAAGATACATTTTTTGTGTAGGCTTCTGTAATAAGAACAAGTCCCGTCTTTCGTTAAATACCAGGAAACTAAACTTTCAGTCAACATTCAATCCGGTTATTGACCATGGCGATATCGTCTATGTGAATGAAGCTGCCACTGTACTGAAGCCATTGGACATAGTTTTTCATAGTGTATTGAACTTTACTTTGGCCGATACACATCATTGCATTTTGTATCAGAAAGTAGGTTTGCCCTCTTTCAAGTCTCGTCTACTGTAGATCAGGGAAGGGCAACTGGCGACCTTTTGCAGGCCCACAGGATCAATATCCAAATTAAAAACTGAAAACATTTTTCCCCACCCTATGTGTAGAATTGCAGGAAATACATTGCCTTGAGAAAGTACTCAGACCCCTTGACTTTTTACACATTTTGTTACGTTACAGCCTTATTCTAAAATTGATTAAAAAATATTTAAAAAATCTCTCATAAATGTACACAAAATACCCCATAATGACAAAGCAAAACTGTTTTTTATAAATGTTTGCCAATACATTAAAAATAAAAAACAGAAATATCATATTAACACAAGTTTTCAGACCATTTACTCACATTTGGCAGCGATTACAGCATTGCGTCTTCTTGGGTCTTCTTGAGTCTTCTTGGGTATCTGCATTTGGGGAGTTTCTCCCATTCTTCTCTGCAGATCCTCTCAAGCTCTGTCAGGTTGGATGGGGAGCGTTGAAAGCGCTAAAAAGCTATTTTCAGGTCTCTCCAGAGATCTTTGATCGGGTTCAAGTCCGGGCTCTGGTTGGGCCACTCAGGGACATTCAGAGACTTGTCCCGAAGCCACTCCTGTGTTGTCTTGCCTGTGTGCTTAGGGTCGTTGTCCTCTTGGAAGGTGAACTTTGGCCCCAGTCTGAGGTCCTGAGCACTATGGAGCAGGTTTTTATAAAGGATCTCTCTGTACTTTGCTCCGTTCATCTTTCCCTCAATCCTGACTAGTCTCCCAGTCCCTGCAGCTGAAAAACATCCCCACAGCATGATGCTGCCACCACCATGCTTCACCGTAGGGATGGTGCCAGGTATCCTCCAATCTTGGTTTTGTCAGACCAGAGAATCTTGTTTCTCATGGTCTGAAAGTATTTAGGTTCCTTTAGGCAAACGCCAAGTGGGCTGTCATGTGCCTTTCACTGAAGAGTGGCTAACGTCTGGTTACTCTACCATAAAGGCCTGATTGGTGGAATGCTGCAGAGATGGTTGTCCTTCTGGAAAGTTCTGCCATCTCTATCGAAGAACTCGAGAGCTCTGTCAGACTGACCATCGGGTTCTTGGTCACCTCCCTGACCCTGACCTTTCTCCCCCGATTGCTCAGCTTGGCCGGGAGGCCAGCTCCAGGGTCTTGGAGGTTCCAAACATCTGTGGCCACTGTGCCAACATTTTTTGGTACCTTTCCCCAGATATGTGCCTAAACATAATCCTGTCTCGGAGCTCTACAGACAATTCCTTCTACCTCATGGCTTGGTTTTGCTCTGACATGCACTGTCAACTATGGGTCCTTATATAGACTGGTGTGTGTCTTTCCAAATCATGTCCAATCAATTGAATTTACCACAGGTGGAATCCAATCAAGTTGTAGGAATATCTAAAGGTTGATCAATGGAAAGGATGCACTGGAGCTCAATTTTGAGTCTCATAGCAAAGAGTACTTACGTCAATAAGGTATTTCTGTTTTTCTAAAAACCTGTTTTTGCATTATCATTATGGGTTATTGTGTGTAGATGACTGAGGAAATGTTTTTATTCACTCAATTTTAGAATAAGGCTGTAATGTAACAAAATGTTGAAAAAGTCAAGGGATCTGAATGCTTTCCGAAGGCTGTAATCTGTAAAACTGAAACATTTCCCCTAAGCTAAATTTGTAGAATTGCATGAAATTAGTTATAAAATTGCAAAATGTGAGGCGGGCAGAAGACTCAGTCGGGTTCTCAACTTTTTACGTTTCTTTATTGGTACAGTAAGTTAGTCTAGTGGCTAGCTATCCAAATGTGTAGTAATTATGGTAAAATCAGATATCATATAAAAACTGCAAACATTTCTCCCCACCCTATTGCAGAATGTGTACAATTTAAAATGTCTCAATTTTCTCTCACTCACCCCCATGGCAAAATGTATAGATTTGTAGCAAACTTTCTTTACAACTGTTACATGTTCTCTACGCCCCATGGAAAAATATATAGAGTTACAGAAAATGTACTCTAAAACAATTGTTTCTCTCTGCTGTCAAGAGGGTGAGGGGGGGGGGGGGGGGTCGCTAAAATGTTTGATAGCAAGGTGGGGGAAACAATATTTTGCTTAGGGTCCCCAAAGGGCTAAGGCCGGCTCTGACTACATGTGCGTGTATGGATGTGGGCAGGCAGACCCGCGAGCTACTGTGGCCCCCTATGATAAAATAACAGATTTTTTTGTGGACCCAACACCCATCAAAGTTGCCCATCCCTGCTATAGATCGATGCATTGCACATTTTTTGTCAATAAAGCCCTCTTGCATAAACTTCCACCATACCTTACTTCATTGTTAAGTTACAAGACAAAGACTCTGGGATGGCTAACCCTGGAGATCCTGTCAATGTACACCGATTTAGGTAAATCTGCTTTAAATTGGTGGAGTTGGTGCCTCTAGGGCAATTCATGCAGACGTTAGAGGGACTTTTTACTGAAGAATGTGTTTGTTTTATTCGATTGTGTTTTGCTTATCGTGTTTACTTTTCAGGGAATTGTGTAACTGATGTATATATACTGTAGATACTGTATGAATAATCTCATTGTTGTTTATTGATGTGTTCATGCCGGGCTCATCTGCGAAAGAGACCCACGGTCTTCCGCTGTTAAATAAAGTTTAAATACAATCAAATAAAAAAAGATCAGATGAAGCAGGGATGGAGAGAGGAGCAGGAGAAGAGATCTGGTGGCCAGCCAAACCACAAAGACCTTTCAGTTCTCATTCCAAAAGGAGTGTCTTGGGTTTATGTTCTACTAACTTCAGAATACTGTAGATGCTATGGAGCCATTATCGCTTAGATCTGTGCTTTAAAAACTCTGTTTTGTTTGTTGTCATGCCAAACATGATATGACATTGGTATTAAAGAGTTTTAGAGACGCAAAGGAAATGTCTGTGGAAACAGGCAACAAAATATTATCTGGCTAGTAAGAGTAGTTAGCTAAATACAGATCAGGTCAATACATTTTATAAAGGCTAGTTTCCCTGTCCCAAAAATGTACCATGTTTTTATTCCAGAACTAGGCCTGGGAAACCTGCCGACAGACAGACCGACAGACAGACTGTTGACCCTTCTCTGGTAGGACAAATGTACATGTCTGTGACAGAGCAATCTGATTAGGTGACAGAGACTCACCTGTGTGATATACTCATCCTGATTGGACATCAGCAGAAAGCCTCCATCATCCAAGATGACACAGTCAACATGCTGCAGAGAGAGAGAGAGTGACAGATAGAAAGAGAACATCAGTCGGTATAGAACATAATCAACATTTCTAAAGATTTTCCAAGGGTGAGATTGTACCCATTGTACCTTATCATTCTTCAGACAGCCACATATTTCATCCTTGCACTGTAAACGCCATAAAAGCACACACCATCATGAATGAATGGTCACAAGTTTAGCAAACATAATGGGATGTGAATAAGAAATCCTAAACTAAAGAAAGAGTTTCTCTTACGTTGACTTTGATGGTGGCGTTCATGAAGCTGTTCATCCAGGCAGAGACGTTTAGTTTCACTCCCACCACTACAGGACATTGAAACAACAAAAGGGATATTCAGAAACATGTTATTGAATAATCCTGTACAAAAGGAGCTATGGATGTTTCATCTAATTCTCTAGGCTATCAGTTTAATTCAGAACTACCCAATACAACAACTAAGCACCCAGCTAAGGAGATGGGGGCGGTACTGTCTGCTCACCCGCTGGTTTGAGGTTGACTCTACCTATGTTGAGGTCTACAGCCTTGCTCACCAGAATACCTGACTCATAGCCTGACTCCCTGCTCTCTGCAGCAGAGACAGAAGGAGGGAGAGTGAGGGAGAGCAGAGGTAAGAGTGTCAACACATTCACATGTAGTGACACTTGCATGAAAATGACAGTGAGTCTTTAAAAACCCATTTGGTGAAAATCATGTTTCAGGACATAACAAATATGATAGAATATATCATATTTGTTTGTTTGGTCTCTAGGTCTGTAAGTGGGTAAATGGTCATGTATCTGTGGCAGTGCAGTAGCAGCACATACAGAACAGCTGCAGATGGGATACAAATGGAATAGTCCCAAAAGTGCAAATCCTGCCTACCCTGTATGTGAAGCTAAACGAAGCACACCGAAAGTAATTGGCCTAGGTCACTGATTGGTACCCAAGGAATGCTAACGTGACCATAAAGATATTTGACTCTGCATGTTAGCAGAGAAAGATCTATCATGGGTCAACTATCCCCATTCCTGGAATGGTGTCATAGTGTACTTCAGCGCTCTATTAAGTAAACCCTACTCTATTCACATACTGCTGTTTGACCTGCATGAATAAATCAATACAGTTGAAGTCAGAAGTTTACATAGATTTAGGTTGGAGTCATTAAAACTTGTATTTCAAACACTCCACAAATTTCTTGTTAACAAACTATAGTTTGGCAAGTCGGGTAGGACATCTACTTGGTCCATGACACAAGTAATTATTCCAACAGTTGTTTACAGACAGATTATTTCACTAATAAATCACTGTATCACAATTCCAGTGGGTCAGAAGTTAACATACTCTAGTTGACTGTGCCTTTAAACAGTTTGGAAAATTCCAGAAAATGATGTCATGGCTTTAGAAGCTTCTGATAGGCTAATTGACATCCTTTGAGTCAATTGGAGGTGTACCTGTGGATGTATTTCAAGGCCTACCTTCAAAATCAGTGCCTCTTTGCTTGACATCATGGGAAAATCCTCAAGACCTCGGACCTCAGAAAACAAATGTAGACCTCCACAAGTCTGGTTCATCCTTGGGAGCAATTTCCAAACGCCTGAAGGTACCACGTTCATCTGTACAAACAATAGTACACAAGTGTAAACACCATGGGACCACGTAGCCGTCATACCGCTCAGGAAGGAGACGCGTTCTGTCTCCTAGAGATGAGCGTACTTTGGTGCGAAAAGTGCAAATCAATCCCAGAACAACAGCAAAGGACCTTGTGAAGATGCTGGAGGAAACAGGTACAAAAGTATCTATATCCACAGTAAAACGAGTCCTATATCGACATAACATGAAAGGCTGCTCAGCAAGGAAGAAGCCACTGCTCCAAAACTGCCATAAAAAAGCCAGACTGCACATGGGGACAAAGATTGTACTTTTTGGAGAAATGTCCTCTGGTCTGATGAAACAAAAATAGAACTGTTTGGCCATAATGAGCATCATTATGTTTGGAGGAAAAAGGGGGAGGCTTGCAAGCCGAAGAACACCATCTCAACTGTGAAGCACGGGGGTGGCAGCATCCTGTTGTGGGGGTGCTTTGCTACAGGAAGGACTGGTGCACTTCACAAAATAGATGGCATCATGAAGGCGGAAAATTGTGGATATATTGAAGCAACATCTACAGAAGTTAAAGCTTAGTCGCAAATGGGTCTTCCAAATGGACAATGATCCCAAGCATACTTCAAAAGTTGTGGCAAAATGGCGTAAGGACAACAAAGTCAAGGTATTGGAGTGGCCATCACAAAGCCCTGACCTCAACCCTATAGAAAATGTATGGGCAGACCTGAAAAATCTTGTGCGAGCAAGGAGGCCTGCAAACCTGACTCAGTTACACCAGCTCTGTCATGAGGAATGGGCCAAAATTCACCCAACTTATTGTGGGAAGCTTGTGGAAGGCTACCCAAAGCGTTTGACCCAAGTTAAACATTTTAAAAGGCAATGCTAGCAAATACTAATTGAATGTATGTAAACTTCTGACCCACTGGGAATGTGATGAAAGAAATAAAAGCTGAAATAAATAAATTCTCTTTACTATTATTCTGACATTTCACTTTCTTAAAATTAAATGGTGATCCTAACTGTCCTAAAACAGTGAATGTTTACTCTGATTTAATGTCAGGAACTGTGAAAAACTGAATGTAATGTATTTGGATAAGGTGTATGTAAACTTCCGAATTCATCTGTAGATTGCTGCAATACCACAGGGACATATAGAGAAGGTGAGTGGAAAGTAGCAGAGAGCATTAGATAAGTTAAAATAGTGAGCAGAGAGAGTGAGAGAGAGGGAAGAGAAAGGGATGGGACAGAAGAGGGGGGTAGATAGAGAGATGAGAGGGAGAAGCATTGAAAGGAAGTAAAGATAGAGGAGGACTAGAAGGCCAGTGGAGCAGGCTATCCGGGATTTGCTGGAAGACCACACTGAAGAGAGGATCAGTGTGTGTGTGTGTGTGTGTGTGTGTGTGTGTGTGTGTGTGTGTGTGTGTGTTAACATACTGTTGAAATATGGAGCAGTGAAAATATAGATGTCGTTATCCAGAGTCCTCTTGTAGAAACTTGAGTCATAGGTCTCTGCATTCTCTGTCCACTCCTCCCCAGCACTGAAACACACACGCACGTGCACACATACAGAACGTTTTAAGATACAGATGTCTGAAAGATTTATTCAAATGTGAGGCCAAACTTTGATAAATATAACAGTCACACCCAAAGCACAAAGCATGGGGAAAATGGAATAGAATTGGCCCAGAGATAAAGAAAAAAATATGTATGTTTTATATGAAAATGTTTCAATGTTTTTTTCTGTGATTAACTGCTGTACTCTAACAATCACCAAGGCAGAGAGAAAGAAAGAGAGAGAGAGGGAGGGGGGGGGGGGGGGGGGGAGGAAGGGAAAGAGAGAGTCCATATTTACTGAGTATGTCTCCAGTGTATGTGTGGATGGGAATCATGTTCTGGTGATTTAGGAGGACTAACTGTCCATGCAATGTGAACAGAGCCAGCTGAACAAGTTTGGGAGTAAAACAGTATCATATCCACCATATCCAAAACACTGTAACCTTTAAAATGGCTTTGTGCTTTAGCCAACTCCTATCTGTGACTCGTTTCAGGAAACTAGGCGTATGCCGTGCATCGCTACTTCACAGAGAGGCAATTTAAACACCGATTTTTGATCAAAATGCATTTTTTTGTTAGAAATGCCTTCTGGAACATGTGAACTATGCTCTAATAACAAGCTTGTATGCCAACTGTAAATACAAAATATATAAAACAATTACGAGCATAGTTGGTTTAGCCACAGGAAAAGACAAGAACGTTCCCGCTAGTCATGATTGGCTGAGATAATGGATGGGCTGGATGTGCCGAGAGATAAGTTCGGATTGGTCGGCGATGTAGCACGCTTCTGTCTATAACATGCTCAGTATGTGTAGGTAATCCTTTCTAACCAGTTTTAATGGAAATATATCACAAAGAAATTCAGAAATGTTACTCTCCACTTTCTGAAGGACAGAGTTTTGAAATCAGTTGAGTGTGCCCGGTGGAAGCAGAATATGATAGCTAAGGAGATGGAGAAAATTCTGGCGTTTGATTGCAAATATGTGGAGGGAGTTGAAAATAGAACACACAGAAGGCTGTTGTAAAGGATCAAGATGGCACTGGAGGAGAGGGCTGCCGTCTCATCGGCTCTCAATGAACCATGCTATTTTGCGTTGTTCGTTGAATCGTACTACACTGCGTTGTATCGTAATGCACTGGCTCAGACGCTCGTCGGATGTGGCAGGGCTTGCAAACTATGACAGACTACAAAGAGAAGCACAGCCGAGAGCTGCCCAGTGACACAAGCCTACCACACGAGCTAAATAACTTCTATGTGCGCTTCGAGGCAAGTAACACTGAAACATGGATGAGAGCATCAGCTGTTCAAGACGACTGTGTGATCACACTCTCCGCTGCCAATGTGAATAAGACTTTCAAACAGGTAAACATTCCCAAGGCCTCAGGGCCAGATGATGCAATCTCTATTGCATTCCACACTGTCCTTTCACGCCTGGACAAAAGGAACATCTTCGTGAGAATGCTATTCATTGACTACAGCTCAGCTTTCAACACCATAGTGCCCTCAAAGCTCATCACTAAGTTAAGGACACTGGGACTAAACACCTCCCTCTGCAACTGGATCCTGGAATTCCTGACGGGCCGACCCCAGGTGGTAAGGGTAGGTAACAACTTATCCGCCACACTGATCCTCAACACTGGGGCCCCTCAGTGGAACGTGCTCAGCCCCCTCTTGTACTCCCTGTTCACTAATGACTGCACTGCCAAACACAACTCCAACATCATCACTAAGTTTGCTGATAACAACAGTGGTAGGCCTGATCACCGACAACGATGAGACAGGGAGGAGGTCAGAGACCTGACCGTGTGGTGCAAGGACAACAACCTCTCCCTCAACGTGATCAAGACAAAAGAGATGATTGTGGACTAAAGGAAAAGGAGGACAGAGCACACCCCCATTCTCATCGATGGGGCTGTAGTGAGCAGGTTGAGAGCTTCAAGTTCCTTGGCGTCCACAGCACCAACAAACTAACATGGTCCAAGCACACCAAGACAGTCATGAAGAGGGCACGACAAAAGCTATTCCCCTTCAGGAGACTGAAAAGATTTGGCATGGGTCCTCAGATCCTCAAACGGATTTACAGCTGCACCATCGAGAGCATTCTGAGGCGTTGCATCACTGCCTGGTATGGGTATGGGCCTCCAACCGCAAGGCACTACAGAAGGGTATTGCGTATGGCCCAGTACATCACCGGGGCTAAGCTTCATGCCATCCAGGACCTATACCAGGCGGTGTCAGAGGAAGGCCCTAAAAATTTTCAAAGACTCCAGCCACCCTAGTCATAGCATGTTCTCTTTTACCGCACGACAAGCGGTACCGGAGCGACAAGTCTAGTTCCAAGAGGCTCCTAAATAGCTTCAACCCCCAAGCCATAAGACTCCTGAACAGCTAATCAAATGACTACCCAGACTATTTGCACCCCCCCCCCCCCCCCCTCCCCCTCTGGAACGCTGCTGCTACTCGCTGTTGTTATCTTTGCATAGTCACTTTAATAACGCTACCTACATGTACATATTACCTCAATTACCTCGACACCGGTGGCCCCGCACATTGACATTGACTTTTTACCGGTAACTCTTGTACATAGCCCCACTATTGTTATTTACTGCTGCTCTTTAAGTATTTGTTATTCTTATCTTTGACTTTTTTTTTTGTATTTTCTCAGACCTGCATTGTTGGTTAAGGGCTTGTAAGTAAGCATTTCAATGTAAGGTCTACACCTGTTGTATTCTGCACATGTGACAAATAAAATTTGATTTGATTTATAAAACACCTGTCTCCAGATTACATCTTCAAACTAAGGGAAACCATGGCATCCTTGACAGAGAGGGAGAAGCGTTCATCCATGTACACAGGTAAGAGAGTCTAGCTAGCTACATTTTTTTTTCCAGAAAGTATTTTTCATTATACGTTAAAGTGTACTGTTAGCTAGCTAGCTAATGTTAGCTGGCTGGCTCGCTAGCTTGCGTTACGTGTAAGATATGTGTAGTAATATTATTCGTATCTCAGAACCATTTGCATAACTGCAGATTTATGCATGGTAGCAATGTTATGAGTTGAGATTATGGTTCATTGTTAGGTTCAGAACAAAAGACTCCATCCACTAAGTAACCATTTCACTGTACTGTTTACACCTTCTGTATCCTGTGCATGTGACAAATAAACATTGATTTTATTTGATATAGCGTGTGTTTACCAGAGACAGTAATGTGATGAACATCATGACTTGCAACAAAGTCAAATCAGGATACAACGTTAGGCCAAAGAGACAGTGTCCAAGTTCTGAAAGTCTCTGGTAGAATGCCCTGCTTTTATTTCGTCACACTCTGATATGGTCATTATTTGAACTGGCCAGCCAGATAACTTAACGTTAGCTAGCTAGCTAACAAGCTATAAACGAACCAAAACATTGTTTAGAAAGTTGCTGTTAGTTGCCTGGTTTGCTAGATTGACATATACTAATACACCAATTGTGCTATTTTGGACCACCAGGCTACTCATGCAGCCTGTTGTTTTTGTGTTTATACTTTTTCATAATGACAATGACAAGTTGTCGTTATGTCGGAGGACAGTAAAATGTTCATGATGTCACTGCGACAACATTGCGTAGGTTAAACAAGCCTTTAGTCTTGAAATCTTTGGTTATTTAGTACACTGCTGTACTCATTCTGTTCAGCACATACAGTAGCCTCACATGTGAATCCTTAAAGAGATGGGTGGGGCAAAGGCTTAAGAAGGTGTGAACGATGCCGACTGGGTGTAGACAAAGAAGAGCTCTCCAGTAGGTGTAAGAAAACATTCAAGGGATATTTTCTCAAAAGTCTGGTTTATAAAGAAAGTTTATAAACTTTCAAAGCAGAATTACTTCCCTATTGTTCTTCAACTGTAGTGTATTATATAACATTTTCTATCTCTGAGTCTCTACTTTTATCCAACGTTAAAAAAATAAACAATGTTGCTACATAACACCGAATCGTGCCAGTGTATTTGTTCGTTTTCATGGCTATATACAATAGGAGTTGGCCAAGGCACATACAGTATAGTATGGGAGCATGAGGCTAACTAAGTAATAGTAGGACTGAGAATGAGAAATCTGAGCGTACCTTCTGGGATAGACTCTAGTGATCCCTCCGTCAGTGGCTACAAACCTGGCCAGGACTCCGTGCCTGGGAACCGAAAGAACACACAGAAACCAATCACAGTTCAACAAAAGAGGCTAAGGGACCATCGAGACAATTCAGAAAGAGGCATGAACTGAGTGAGAGAGTGAGCGAGCGAGCGTGCGTGTTCTTTCTGTTCCTCTGTGTCCAGAAACTTTAAAAACAGATTGCTATATTTCCGGAGAGTCACTTCTCATGATGTCCTAATTCTGAATAGAGTTGTTTGTTCAGTAAATTGATTTGGTTTGTTTGAGTGTGTGTGGATTATAATGGACAAACATGTGCCTATGGTATAATGAATGCATCAATATATGTTCAATATACAGTTGAAGTCGGAAGCTTACATACACCTTAACCAAATACATTTAAACTCAGTTTTTCACAATTCCTGACATTTAATCCTAGTAAAAATTATCTGTCTTAGGTCAGTTAGGATCACCACTTTATTTTAAGAATGTGAAATGTCAGAATAATAGTTAAGAGAATTTATATATTTCAGCTTTCATTTCTTTCTTCACATT
Source organism: Oncorhynchus clarkii lewisi (assembly GCF_045791955.1). Taxonomy (NCBI): domain Eukaryota; kingdom Metazoa; phylum Chordata; class Actinopteri; order Salmoniformes; family Salmonidae; genus Oncorhynchus; species Oncorhynchus clarkii. The sequence continues at coordinate 32,359,439 of NC_092147.1, read as the reverse complement.
CCCAGTGGGTCAGAAGTTTACATACACTTGATTAGAATTCGCTAGCATTGCCTTTAATTTGTTTAACCTGGGTCAAACGTTTTGGGTAGCCTTCCACAAGCTTCCCACAATAAGTTGGGTAAATTTTGGCCCATTCCTCCTGACAGAGCTGGTGTAACTGAGTGAGGTTTGTAGACCTCCTTGCTCGCACACGCTTTTTCAGTTCTGCCCACAAATTGTCTCTAGGATGAGGTCAGGGCTTTGTAATGGCCACTTCAATACCTTGACTTTGTTGCCCTCAAGCCATTTTGCCATAACTTTGGAAGTATGCTTGAGGTCATTGTTCATTTGGAAGACCCATTTGCAAACAAGCTTTAGCTTCCTGACTGATGTCTTGAGACGTTGCTCAATATATCCACATAATATTCCTCCCTCATGCCATCTATTTTGTGAAGTGCACTAGTCCCTCTTGCATCAAAGCACCCCCACAACATGAAGCAGCCACACCCGTGCTTCATGGTTGGGATGGTGTTCTTCGGCTTGCAAGCCTCCTCCTTTTTCCTACAAACATAACAATGGTCATTATGGCCAAAAAGTTATATTTTTGTTTCATCAGAGGACATTTCTCCAAAAAATATGATCTTTGTCCCCATGTGCAGTTGCAAACCGTAGTCTGGCTTTTTTTTATGGTGGTTTTGGAGCAGTGGCTTCTTCCTTGCTGAATGGCCTTTCAGGATATGTCGATATAGGACTCGTTTTACTGTGGATATAGATACTTTTGTACCAGTTTCCTCCAGAGTCTTCACAAGGTCCTTTGCTGTTGTTCTGGGATTGATTTGCACTTTTCACACCAAAGTAAGTTAATCTCTAGGAGACAGAACGCGTCTCCATCCTGAGCGGTATGACGGCTGCATGGTCCCATGGTGTTTATACTTGCATACTATTGTTTGTACAGATGAGCGTGGTACCTTCAGGCGTTTGGAAATTGCTCTCAAGGATGAACCAGACTTGTGGAGGTCTACAATTTTTTTTCTGAGGTCTTGGCTGATTTCTTTTGATTTTTCCATGATGTCAAGCAAAGAGGCACTGAGTTTGAAATACATCCACAGGTACACCTCCAATTGACTCAAATTATGTCAATTAGCCTATCAGGAGCTTCTAAAGCCATGACATCATATTCTGGAATTTTCCAAGCTGTTTAAAGGCACAGTCAACTTAGTGTATGTAAACTTCTTACCAACTGGAATTGTGATACAGTGAATTATAAGTGAAAAAACAACTGTTGGAAAAATTACTTATGTCATGCACAAAGTAGATGTCCTAACCGACTTGCCAAAACAAAAGTTGGTTAACAAGAAATTTGTGGAGTTGTTGAAAAACTAGTTTTAATGACTCCAACCTAAGTGTATGTAAACTTCCGACTTTAACTGTAATTACTGGGGTGTCTTCAGAACACACTAATTAGTGGCATGGCTGGTCCTGGGTCTTTCTTTCATCATGTTTTATTGGCAAAACAAGGCCAAGACTCTCAGAGCAACAGACCTATACATTAGACTAGCAGTATTAGCTGCTTTGTGTTTCTCTAATAAGACATCAATAAAACAGGGAATAGCCTGACTTTCTATATGACTCACTTAACTGACTCTCAATGTTTACATGATCACTGTAATGCAATGCAGTAATGACGAGAAGTGTGTGTGTGTCACTCACAATGTCTGCTCCTTCCACAGTTTGACCAGATCAGCCGTCAACCCAGCATCCAACAGCAGCCTACTGACCAGAGCCATATTACCTAGAGAGGAAGACATTGTTACTGAAGTACCATCCGCAGTAGACCCCATGGCAAACTGCAAATTTGACACATAGGAGAAGATAGCTTGACCTTGATTAGAGAACACCGAGGACATTGAGCTCCATTAGCTGACGACGAGGAAGATGGTAGGATCTACAGTAGCTGATACCCATTAGATGATGACCACTATAGAGGTTTTGAGTCACATAGAAGCATGACAACATCAGGTTCTAGGAAATTCAGTCGATCAGGATGATATCACCCCCTGGCCAGACTAGACTAATCAAACGCCTATACCTCATTCGATCAGGCTGATGCTACCCTCTGACCGTCACAGGGCTATGGAACACCATGATATCACAGTGGCGGGAAACCGGCCTGACTCACCCCACTAACCACTCCCTCCTGGGTGGGCGTACTGCCTCTTAATGACTGTATTGATCTAAAGCTACTCTTTCTTCAACCTTGACTGGCTATCGAACAAAACAGGCAGAGGAATTCCATCTGTGTGTGTGTGTGTGTGCGTGCAGAGGAATTCCATCTATGTGTGTGCAGAGGAATTCCATCTGTATGTGTGTGTGTGTGTGTGTGTGTGCGTGCGTGCGTGCATGCAGAAGAATTCCATCTGTGTGTGTGCGTGTGATCATGTGTGTGCGTGCGCGGGACATGCATGGCAACTTACATGGCTCTTCCACTGTGTTCCTGTCCATGAACTGGTTGAAGTCCAGGAGGAACTGGGTGTTGTTGTCCTTGTCCTTCAGGCCTTTGCAGTACTCCCTATTTCAATATGACACATTAGATACATTACAGTAGTCTCAAACCTAACTCAACATCTGCACAACATCATACTCAACCCCTTTTATAACTTGTCCTCAATGCTATTCAGTGCTCCTCAATGCTGGCATAAACTGTGGATTAAATAGCTACTCTTGTCTGTAAGTAAACTACAGGAGTATCGATGGTTGTATATGATCTGAGGTGGAGGAGATTCATATATGCTGCTGTAGCCAATCACCTGGGGGCAATGAAGGTATGTCCCAACTCATCAAACCTCTCCACCTGCAGAGTGTCCATGGCTGAAGAGAATAGACAGACATCTTTAGAACCTTACACACACTGTGGAGGACACATGGCCTACACAGTACATAGACTGATCATTATGAAAAGAAAGAACTGAAAAAAAAAGATGAATGAGTGTAACAAGAAATGACAGAAAGAGAGACAGTGATTATGGAGCTAAACTCCTGTCCATCGTTCCATCTTTTAAGCTTGGTATTACCACTAGTCTGTCAGCATGACTTTTCACGGCTGATAGGACAGTGGACTTTGCTGACTGTCTCGGTCAGGCCTTTCCTAGAACAAGGCAATCCTTAAACTCACTGACAACCAACGGATACTGGTTCATAAAATTAAATCACATAAAATAGTATGTCACATGCTTAAATAGTGACACAAGGAATACATACACAGTGAATAACGAATAACATGGCTATATACAGGGAGCACAAAATAACATGCTATTAACAGGGAGTACCAGTACCGAGTCGATATGCAGGGGAGCGAAGTAATTGATGCATTTATGTACTGTACATATACTGTAGGTGGGTATAAAATAGGGAACAGGATAGATAGACAGTATCAGTAGTGTACAGTGCATTCGGAAAGTATTCAGACCCCTTCACTTTTTCCACATTTAGATACGTTCCAGCCTTATTCTAAACTGGAAAAAATCAACATGCTTCCTCATCAATCTACACACAATACACCGTAATCACAAAGCAAAAACAGGTTTTTAGAAAATATTTTAAATGTATACAAAAAATACAATGTACTCATAGAAATACCTAATTTACATAAGTATTCAGACCCTTCGCTATGAGACTCGAGATTGAGCTCAGGTGCATCCTGTTACCATTGATCATCCTTGAGATGTTTCTATAACTCAATTGGAGTTGATTGGACATGATTTGGAAAGGCACAAACCTGTCTATATAAAGTCCCACAGTTGACAGTGTCAGTGTAAAAAAGCAAGCCATGAGGTTGAAGGAATTGTCATAGAATGCAGAGAGAGGATTGTGTTGAGGCACAGATCTGGGGAAGGGTACCAAAAAATGTCTGCATTATTGAAGGTCCCCAAGAACGCAGTGGCCTCCATCATTCTTAAATGGATGAAGTTTGGAAGTTTCTTCCTAGATCTGGCCGTCCGGCCAAACTGAACAATCGGGGGAGAAGGGCCTTGATCAGGGAGGTGACCAAGAACCTGATGGCCATTCTGACAGAGCTCCAGAGTTCCACTGTAGAGATGGGAGAACCTTCCAGAAGGGCAATCTCTGCAGCACTTCACCAATCAGGCTTTTATGGTAGAGTGGCCAGATGGAAGCCACTCCTCAGTAAAAGGCACATGACAGCCCACTTGGAGTTTGTCAAAAGGCACCTAAAGGAGAGAAACAAAATTCTCTGGTCCTTGAGAGGCCCAGGCAGATTCCGGATTTGAACCTGAACAAACATCTCTGGAGACCTGAAAATAGCTGTGCAGCGGCGCTCCCCATACAACTCGACAGAGCTTGAGGATCTGCAGAGAAGAATGGGAGAAAATCCCAGAATACAGGTGTGCCAAGCTTATAGTGTCAAACCCAAGAATCGCTGCCAAAGGTGCTTCAACAAAGTACTGAGTAAAAGGTCTGAATAATGGCGTAAATGTGATATTTCAATTTTTTCTATATACATTTCAATTGATTTATTCTAAAAACCTGTTTTTGCCTTGTCATTATGGGCTATTGTGGGTAGATTGATGAGTTAAAACAACAATTATCAGTTTTAGAATAAGGCTGTAATGTAACAAAATGTGGAAAAAGTTAAGTGGTCTGAATACTTTCCAAATGCGCTGTATGTATTGTGTGTGTGTGTGTGTGGTGTCTGTATGCATATGCATGATGTAAGGGTGTGTGGGCGTATGTAGTGTGTGGGTGTGTGTATATGTGTGTTGGGGAGTCAGTGTAAGTATGTGTGAGTGTGTGGGTAGAGTCCAGTGCTTGTGCATAGAGTCAGTTCAAGAGAGTTGGTGCAAAAAAGGGTTAATGCAGGTAGTCATGGTAGACATTTGATTAGCTATTAACGGTCTTGTTTAGATGTCCTGTGGATTTTCAGGGTCCTGTTGGTTCCAGACTGAGTGCAATGGTACCGCTTGGGCCTTCCTCTGACACCGCCTGGTATAGAGGTTCTGGATGGCAGGGAGCTCGGCCCATGCACTACCTTCTGTAGCGCCTTGCAGTCAGATGCCAATCAGTTGCCATACAAAGCAGTGATGCAGCCAGTGAAGATGCTCTTGATGGTGCAGCTGTAGAACTTGTTGAGGATGTGATGGCCCATGCCAAATATTTTCATCTCAACCACAGACTGGTTACAGTGGTGACAAGTCAATGTGTGTCACACACACGCACACAGTTTTGGACAGAGATGAAGTGTGGTGTGGTGTGGAGAGTTAGAGAAGGTGTGGAGTGAGACTGAAGTGATCGAACAAACAGAAGAGGGGAAGAGGAATACTTGCCCTTCTGCCCTGTAGTGACCCCAGAGAGAGAGAAAGAGAGATGGTTAGGTAGATAGAGAGAAAACAGAACCATTGGGATTTCAGATGTCTTGCCACATTGATATTACAACAATTAAAAAGTCTAGAAAAGGAAGGAAAACTGATTTAAAACAACAGCACTATCAAAACTGTGAGGTGCTACCATGCAGAGACACGCAATAAAGCATAGTTTGTTCACAGACATCCACAGTTACTCCAGCACAGTGTTTGTCTCTCCTATCATTTCATATGTGACAATCCTTGGCTTGGGATTTTACTTTGCTCTATAGTTTCTACACTCGTAAAGACATCAATGTTCATCACCCCATCTTTTAAAAGAAGACATCATGAGAAACAATTCCATTAAACTCGATACAGTCATGTCAGGAGTCTGTGAAATCGTTTACTGATGGTTCAGTATCAAAAGGTTCATGAGTATCTGGTCCATAATCAAGGAATTTCTTATGGGCTCCCGAGTGGCGCAGCGGTCTAAGGCACTGCATCTTAGTGTTAGAGGCATCACGACAGACCCTGATTTGATTCCAGGCTGTCCAGGCTGTCACAACCGGTGGTGATTGGGAGTCCCATAAGGCGGCGCAAAATTGGCCCAGCGTTGTCCTGGTTAGGGTAGGCCGTCATTGTAAATAGCAATTTGTTCTTAACTGTCTTGCCTGGTTAAATCAAATAACAAAATAAATCATTTCAATAGCATGTTAAACATGACAGGTATATTTGGGGCATCTCCTCTAAGGACTTGGCAGGACCGGGATCACATGGACCTTAACTGCTCTTTCTATTACTCCCTATCACCGTAGATTAGTCATTCATTTTCCTGTCTTAGACTCTTTTCACTTCCTCTTGTTTCCCTCTGAATCAATATACTTCATCAAGCAAACACAGACACATGACCATGCAGACTGGAGGAGAGATAATGAAAAGTGAGATACACCAGAGAATACACTGAGTACTTGCCCCATGGGGCTGTATGGATCCAATAAAGGAGCAGATAGAGAGAAGACAGGAGGGGAACATTAAAGTCAACAGAGAGTTGGATGTAGAGGTGGATTTATCTTGTACATCAGAGGTACATGGTCCATGTGATAAAGCCGCTATGATCAGCTATAAACCAGGTCTGGGTAGAGAAAGAGGTACAGACAGATTTACAGTCCAGAGGAAAGCCCTGGAGCAGAGTCAAGCTTTGTAGAGGGTAATATGTCCCCTCTGCCCTCAGATTCCAAGAGAGGGAACAGAGGAAAGAGTATTGGAAAGGATGAAGGTAGAGAGTGAGAGAGGGAACAAAGGAACTGGGAAAGGGTTGGGAGACAGGGAGGGAGGAGAGAAACTCCTGAGCCCAGGAGAGAGAGGGAGCAGGAGATGTAGAGCGGGATGGTAGTATGGAAGGAGAGAGCGAGACAAAAGGAGAGACAAAGGGAGGATCAAAGTATGTGTGGTTAAGTCTATGAGTAGCAGGACTGGAGACTGATCTAGAGGGCTACTCATTTCAATTCAATTCAAGGGGCTTTATTGGCATGGGAAACATATGTTAACATTGCCAAAGCAAGTGAAGTAGATAATATACAAAAGTGAAATAAACAATAAAAATGAACAGTAAACATTACTCACAGAAGTTCCAAAAGCACTCTATAAACAAGGGACATCTGCAAAACTCGCTGATCTGAGAGCAGAGTCGTTGAAGAAGGTTTTGTTTGTGTTGATGTGTGTGTGTGTTTGTACTCACCCATAGCCTGTCTGATGGTGTCTCCCAGTTTGGCCTGTATGTAGTGTTCACTGTACATTGGGAGGACTAGGGCCAAGCTGGGGAAATAAAGGTATGGTCACTGTTGACAGACTGATGGTGATGCTTGGAAAAACATGTTCATCCAGAAGGTGACAGAACACTGATAATCTGCATAAACACATTTGAGTGATTGTTTAACTGTGATGGAAAGGGACATAGAGTGCCCCCTACTGGCCAGACGTATATTATTCATGAAGGCGAGATCTAAGACAACTGTAATACTACAGAAACCTATCCAATGCTTTCAGATGGCCACTAGTTTCTAGGGCTACAGCTATGGGGTTAAGGGTTGTTTCTGAACTGGATTCAACATCTGCCAGTCCTCCTGCTCACCTATAGTCTGTTCCATTGACCTGAGCCCAGGTGTACGTCCTTACTCCTCTGTCGATGTATCTCTGTCAGAGAGCGCACACACATGCACAATGTACGTGAAAATACATACACATACAAACAGAAGCTTTAAAACAGTCCTAATCCTAAACAACATATAACTCCCTTCCCCGGAAATCTTTCACTGTTTTCACTGGGAGATGACATCAGTGAGTCAGTATTAGTAACATATTTATCTGTCATTTGTGCTGATCTCACCTCATCCTGAGTTTTAACCAGAGTCTCTATGGTCTCTTCACCTGGGTTCCCATCTATCATAATTCTCCTGATCTATAGAGAGAGAGAGAGAGAGAGAGAAATAACAAAATAAATCTAACAATGTTTCTTCTCCAACTGTACAATGTGTCAGATATCTGAATGGTTACAAGGTTTGATCTCTCTACCATTCTCTGTATAAGCTAAAACACAGTGCACATCTGTACACCAGAGAGCGAGAGAGAGAGCGAGAGAGAGAGAGAGAGGAGAGAGGAATAACAACAAGGAGATTGTAGCACATACTGTATCCGTTGAACTTCACTCCAACCGTATATATTAAAGGAGAGAGAGAGACAGACAGAGTTGTGGTTGTCACTGCTCCTGTAAATATGTCCTCTCATTTACAGCCAGTCACTGTGTAAATCACACTCAATTAGATTTAGTAGGAGACAGGACACAACTAACACCTGTGTGTGTGTGTGTATGTATGTGTGTGTGTGTGTGTGTGTGTGTGTGTGTGTGTGTGTGTGCGCGTGTGTGTGTGTGTGTGTGTGTGTGCGTGCGTTTACCTGGACTTTGACGTCGTTCTCCAGTTCCGCATCGAGGAAGTCCAGAGTGACAGGCTCCTGGAATTTAGGGTTCTGAAGAGAGGAGGGTGTTTAGTCTGGTGGATGAGTTAGCATGACACATGCTCACACATGCACTCAGGCAAGCAAGCACACACACACACACACACACACACACACACACACACACACACACACACACACACACACACACACACACACACACACACACACACACACACACACACACACACACACACACATATACATTTATTCAATATTTACAAGAAACCAGTGAAAACAACATTACTATGGAGAGAAACACTGGGTTATTGTAGTAAATAAAGCTGGTTAATTCAGTAGAATGACCCTGTTTATATCAGTCCCTCTGAAGCATGTTGAGTTGTTACAGTGAGTTGTAATGAAACTCAGTAGTTTGTATGTTTTTCAGTGCTGGGTTCTTAGCATGGCTTCAGGCCAAACTGTAAAACTCTGCTCCTTACCCTTTGAGTCATGTTCGACACAAGAGGATAACCTGTATAGTTGTACATACAATCAGACACTTTATAAAGCTGAGAATCAATGCCAGGTTTACCACTGACTTGAATACTTCAAATCAAAGTGTATTTGTCACGTGCGCCGAATACAACAGGTGTAGTAGACCTTACAGTGAAATGCCGAATACAACAGGTGTAGTAGACCTTACAGTGAAATGCTGAATACAACAGGTGTAGTAGACCTTACAGTGAAATGCTGAATACAACAGGTGTAGTAGACCTTACAGTGAAATGCTGAATACAACAGGTGTAGTAGACCTTACAGTGAAATGCTGAATACAACAGGTGTAGTAGACCTTACAGTGAAATGCTTACTTACAGGATCTAACCACCAATTAAAAAAGGTATTAGGTGACCTAATAGGTAAGTAAAGAAATAAAAACAACAGTAAAAAGACAGTGAAAAATAACAGTAGCGAGGCTATATACAGTAGCGAGGCTATAACAGTAGCAAGGCTATATACAGGCACCGGTTAGTCAGGCTGATTGAGGTAGTATGTACATGTAGATATGGTTAAAGTGACTATGCATATATGATAAACAGAGAGTAGCAGAGGAGCGGGTTAGAGTCCCGCTCCTTGAAAGCGGCAGCTCTACCCTTTAGCTCAGTGCAAATGTTGCCTGTAATCCATGGCTTCTGGTTGGGGTATGTACGTACAGTCACTGTGGGAATGTGTGTGTGCGTATTTTTGTGTGTGTTGCTTGTGTGCATGATTGTTTAGTCTGTGCGTGTGTTGTCTGCATGCCTGTTTGAGTCTGTGTGTTTCATACAGACCGACTGTACACAGGGTTAATGTCAGCAGTGAAACCCTCTGTGCGTATCAGTGACTTTAGAATGTTATAATGTAAGTAGCAGCAGTAATACACATCTACTCTATTAAAGCACCAGTAAATGGATGGAACCTGATACTCTGGTCTAAAACAACGCTGCTCTACCTTTAGACTGTATACCCTTTATGGAAGGTTCATATGGATTTAGTTTCTGCAAAAGCTACAGACACACACTGTGATGATGGTGGTTAATAAATTATCCTTACATTAGATGGAGAGAAAATACACATGGAACAGTGGAGAAGGAGGAGGAAGACGAAGAGGATCTTAGCATGAAAAAAATAACAAAATCTATTTTGTTAGGAGCCAGGTGATTCGTGATACAAGTCAGTGTTCGATGTCCATCGATGTCTAATGACGTCATGAGATGATGTGGAAACCGGCCACTAGGAGCAACAGTGAGTGCTGTTACTTTCAAGTAGGTAACAGTTTTGCTAGGGTGTTGTGTACGGGGTTGGGCATAAGTGTCTGCTTCTGATTCCAAAGGTTACAAGTTTGAATCCAGCAAAAGAAAGTAGTTTTAAAGATTTTTTTCAAGCCTATCCCAAACCTTAACCCTTACCTTAACCATTAGGAGTTAATGCCTAAACTTAACATTAAACACTTCAACATGTGACATTTGCAACAACTGCAAAATTTGACGTTTGAAAAATGTCTAATTCTGACGTGAGACTGTGAGAGCTAGTTGCGTTAGAGGCCATTAGATAATACAGAAAATGCATGCACATTGATAAACAGTCAAATCGTTTCGTCTGTGGGAGGATTAAAGTATATGGCAGAGAAAGAAAGAGAGGGGGTAAGTGAGTGGGTGGGGGAGAGAGATCAAAATACAACTCCAAATGTAGCAAGGGATTTATGTGATGAATATGAAATGGGTTTTCTATACAACCATAATCACATACAGACCGAAACACAAGAAAAAGAGAGAAAAGAGAATATGTTCAAATAGTCAAAGGTCACCCTCAATATTCACACACCCCTCTGTTTCTCTGGTCACACATTTGCAGATACACACACAGGCACGGACACACACACATCATACACAGTAAGATTGACAGGGTGTGTGTTTCAGGGTGGGCCCCCATAGCAGAGACCATAGACAGCACAGGGGTCCATGAGAAAATACTCCTGCCCTTTCACTGGATAATGGACATAATTTAAAAAGCATGCATATGGTGTGAATATAAATAGGAAATACAGTTTCAAGAATTGATTCAGGGAGAAAGGCAAACTTGCAGCAGTACAAAGGAAGGACCCGCTATAACCCTGGTCATGTCACCATGTGTTAGTTTAGTCACTGCTTCTCTCTGCCAGACAGCTCTAGCTCCAATGACTTAACTCATCACAGGAAACTAACTGCCTTATCTACAACATCTATAATTTCCTCAAGGACCCACCCTTCTCTCTCTCCCACTCCCTCTCCCTCTCACATAACCGCACACACACATAACCGCACACCCAAACGTCTCTAGTCACTTACATAACATAATAACAGCATGACAGATGGATTAGAGGAAAGAAACCGTTACATAGAAAATCTGAGAGTCTAAATAAACAGTGTGAAACATTGAGCTAATTATGTGACGTTAGTTTACTGGAGGTTAGTAACTAACTAATACGTACTAGTCACTATTCGTATCTATTCCTCCTGGAATGTAGGAGCATGCTGCTCATAAGGCTATAGCATCAGGAAATGCCAACACTTGACCACATTTTACTGTACACACACACTCTACTCAATGGTCTTACAGTTAAAGATCAGCACCTAAGGGCTAATAATCTAAGTCTGTACTATATTCTACTATAGTACATCAGTGGAGGCTGCTGAGGGGAGGTCGGCTCATAATAATGGCTGGAACAAAGCAAATGGAATGCTATTAAACACATGGAAACCATATTTGATACCATTCCACTCCAGCCATTACCACGAGCCCGTCCTCCCCAATTAAGGTGCCACCAACCTTCTGTGCAGTACATCTACTCTCTCTCGGTCCTATTGTCACCTCATGGAGAGTGATGGCACATGGCTTACTGAGTCTTGTCTTGCAGTTACAGATCCTTTTCTAACAGACACATACTGAAATGAGAGTGATGCAGGGAGTATTTCAGAGGGAGACATATTATTCTCCATTTGATAATAATATGAATTCATAGGCCAGGCTCTTTTATCTAAATATAATAAATATTTAATCATATGTGGCCAGGCAGGAATCAAACCATGACTGTTGCAACCTTCAACAAAGGTTTGCATGTGCCCCGCTTGTATGCGTAGTCTGTAGCATACACTGATTATACCAAACATTAGGAATACCTTCCTAACATTGCCCTCAGAACAGCTTCCATGCATCGATGCATGGACGAGGTGTCGAAAGCGTTCCACTGGGATGATGGCCCATGTTGACTCCAATGCTTCCCACAGTTGTCCTTGATACACATGGGAAACGGTTGAGTGTGAAAAACCCAGAAACATTGCAGTTCTTGACACAAGGTGCCAGTGTGCCTGGACACAAGGTGTCAGTGTGCCTGGCACCTACTACCATTCGCCGTTCAAAGGCACTTAAATATTTTGTCTTGCCCATCTGAATGGCAGACATACACAATCCATGTCTCAATTGTCTCAAGGCTTTAAAATCCTTCTTTGACCTGTTTCTTCCCCTTCATCTACACTGGTTGGAGTGGAAATAACAAGTGACATCAATAAGGGATCATAGCTTTCACCTGGATTCAACTGGTCAGTCTGTTATGGAAAGAGCAGGTGTTCTTAATGTTTGTATTCTCAATGTATATCCAACTAGCTCTCAGTTTCACATCAGAATTAGATTTTCATTCATGTTTCTCAAAGTTTTTAGGGTTAAGGTTAAGTTTTAAGGTCATGGTTAAGTTTAGGCATTAACTCTGAAATCTTAAGGTTAGGCATTAACTCCAAATGGTTAAGGTAAGGGTTAACGTTTGGGATAGGCTTAAAACAAAAATAACTTTCTATCGCATGATTTCAACTTGCAACCTTTGGAAAAAGAGGCAGATTCTTATGGCATCCCGGTCCACGATGCACTAGCAAAACCGGAACCTACTTGAAGGTAACAGTGCTCACTGTTGCCCCTCGTGGCCGGTTTCCACATCGTCGCTTGACGTCCTCAGACGTGGGTGAACGTCGAATAATGACTTGTGTCATGGGGTGACCTGGCTACTATATCAGCATGATTCAAATCACATTAGTCAGACCAAGGCCTTCTGATGGCATTCATATCTGATCCCCTCTCTGTAATGTGAAGCCTGCTCCAAAACCTGACTGACACACTCACACAGATGGTTCTTCCATAGGAAACGTATACAACACTCTACAAGACCCCCAGTCACTTTGAACTGGTTCCCTTTGAAAGAGGCTGCTTGCCTTCACACACACGCATGCACACCATGTGTATGCTGTGTGTTGGTCAGTGCCTGTTTGTGTATGTATAGATTAGATCCATGAGTGTGTATCCATTTTGATTAGCCTCTACTATAGCAGAACATAGTATAGGCTGTGGCTGGATGAGATATGAACATGTGTCCCATGAGAACTAAATCAGAGAGGCCCCCCCTCTGAACACAACATGCCCCAAAAGAGAGCCTGGTCCTGGGCCACACATGGCCATATGTAGCCTGTCAAGACCTGGCCTGCGGGTGTTGAGGAGGAGGTCAGGAGAGGAGGAAAAGAAAGGGGAGGAGAAATAGAAGAGGTAGGGAGGAGCAGTGGGTTGTGTTTCTCTAAAGGTGGGTCAGGACCATCATGGTGGCCATGTGGATAGATACACTGCTACGATCATGTGTGTGTTCATATGAACATGCACAGTAGTCATAGCAGCACCTTAGGATCCTCAGTCTACTCTGTGTGAGTTGGGGTTGTAAAACGTGTTAACAGAATAGAAGAGGTAAGAATAGAATATACCTTAGGTTGGAGGTTGGGGTGTAGTAGCACATATCCGTTGGGGTCGATGGCAAAATAATATCCATTAGGTCCAATCTAAGAAACAGAGGTACAGAGAGGGTTGGAGGAGACAGTTGATCATAGGCTGTACACCATGTCTTCTCAATACATCACTGTTCTGGATTATTAAAGTATCATAAACATTATTTAGTTGATATGAGAGAGGGTAGGGCTGTCACAGGTAACACTGAGACTGAAGTAAGAGAATAAGGAGTGTTCTGGTGTGTTAGTGTGTGTGTCACTCACAGTGTAGCGCGGTGTGAGCTTCTTGATGTCATCTAGTGACACGTCAATCCCCATCACCCCTAGGATCAACTGGTTCTGAATCTGAGAGAGAGGGAAAGAGGGGGAAAGAGGAGTTCAAAATTAAAATGTCAAATCACAGTCTGAATAGTAAGAGTCGTGCTGATTTAGAGGATATTGGCGTCTAATGCTGGGATGGGATTATCTGAAAATGGTCCCGTGAGGCCCAGTTGGTTGAGCATGGTGCTTGCAATGGTAGGGATGTGGGTTTGATTCCCATGCGGGACCAGTAAAAAAAAATGATGCACTCACTACTGCAAGTCATTTTGGGAAAGAGCATCTGTGTAAATGTAAAGAGTTTGTTTTCCTGGTTGTGTATGTGGATTACCTCTATGCCCAATTCATCTTTATACTTGGTCTTGTTGAAGACAGGTAGGGTTCCTGTGATGACCAGACCTAGCTCCTAACACACACACAGACAAAGAAAGCTAAATTAAAGTCATCGTTGTTGGGTTTCAGAAGCCTCCAGCGTAGAGGTAGATTTTGGTGAGGTGCATTGTGGGATAGGAGGAAGTGATGTCATACCAGAGCGTCGAGGTAGACATTAGTCCACTGGACCTGCTTGGCCAGCTGGTCAGCTAAAACCATGGGTCTGCCCAGTACATCCAGGTACTCCTAGAAAACACACACATACTCTCCTTCAAATACACATGTTAAAGACAAAGTCAACCACAGACACACGTCTGGGACAACATTAAACACACACACATGTTCATGCACATTGCTTCTCACTTGAGTGTTGATGCGTAAGGCTCCAATTGAGGGAATCTCATAGAAGTATCCTGGGAGAAACAGAGAATGGGCTAAGATCAGGATATTAACTATATTAGTTGACCAAAATGGACCTCAAATCATACACAGCTGTAGCAGTGCTTCAATATTACAAACAACAACAACATACCTTTATTAGCGCAGGCCATCCACTGGACTGGACCTTTATCATAGTTGTGCTGACCTACTGAGAAGGTGAAGATACGCACCTAGAACACAGGAACATATGAATCTGTTATAGCAACATCCACATTGAACCATATTGTGTGTGATGGAAGTTAATCAACCATAGTTAGGTATTGTATGAACCAAGACACTGTGGGGTTATTATGAGCCATAGAATGTTAAATCTTGCTCGTGGGTGGGTTACTGTTACATTGCACACAGTGGGTTGTTTTGTGAAGACCTGGGGGTGGTGTTACCATGCTCTGTCTACCCCCCATCATACCCATTTCCTTTCTATGTGCTGAGCAGCGAGAACAGCTTTAGCTTTGGTAGAGTTATCACCACACTTCATATCTGCTTGTTAGTTCCCACAAGGTCAAAACGCTATTTCTAGGGGGTTTAGGGTTAAGGTTAGAATTAGTGTTAGGTTTAGGGTTAGGAGCTAGGGTTAAGGTTTAGGGTTGTGTGTGTGTGTGTGTGTGTGTGTGTGTGTGTGTGTGTGTGTGTGTGTGTGTGTGTGTGTGTGTGTGTGTGTGTGTGTGTGTGTGTGTGTGTGTATTTGTAATAATCATCTGCCCTCCACCTGTATAAACCATAGTTTCAGCAATCAGACAATTTCCTCTTGATCCAACCCATTACTCTGTGTTTACTAGAAGGGTCACCGATTAGGTGTATTATACATTAAAGTGTGTGTGTGCTTTCAACTCTACCTTCTTGTCAGAGTTGTATTCCTGAAGTATGGCCGATGCTCTCTCCTCTCCTCCGTCAGTGAACAGCATGATGATCTTGTTACAATTGGCTCTAGTGATGTTAGTCTGCACAGAGAAATCACACAAGGTAGAGAACAGGGGTTGCTATCCCCCATCCTAACACACCACCACCAAATCCTGTAATCAAGGATTAAGAAGATGATGACAAAAATCTTGGTTTTAAAAGACTGGAGGAGGGTTGAACACACAGGTTGCCGTTTACTGTCATGAAACTTGCCCTGGAGTCATAACTGCAGAGCTGTCACCAGCTGGCACAGCCACAAAGTCATATAATCAGATTTTAAACCTAATCCTAACATTAACCCTAACTTTATGCACACTGCTAACCCTTAAATTAAGATCAAAAATCACATTTTAGTTTTCATACATTTTTACAATATAGACTATTTTAACTTTGCAGCATGCCCATCTAGCGGTAATGGCTCAGTTCTGCAGCAGAGGTCAGTGTCTGACAATTATCTATCATACGAGAAAGAGCAGTGCTCAAAGGTATCAGAATGTACATTTTAAATGAAGTGCGGTATGTTCCAGAAGTATCAAAGTAAAATAACAAGGAGCAGGGCTGTCGTTATACTGTACATCTGTTATCACTACAGTGTTATGAACAGAGCATAGTGCCTCTTACTGCATAGAGCTGTTCGAAGGCAAACTCAAATCCCTTGGTGTAGTTGGTGATGCCTTTAGCAGAGATGTTCTGAACAGCATCCTTCAGGATCTTCTTATTCCTCACATTGGCCTGGACCAGATGGTCAAAGCACGCTGTGTTATTCACCCAGGTGTTGAACTGGTAGAGGGAGACAGATAGGGGTTAGACAAACGCACGCACACAGACTGATTACCCACACACACACCTGGCCTTGACTATTATCATAGAGTGGTAAACAGACACATTCATCAAGTGTTGCTAATTACTTTGCATCCTATCAGGATCATGAGCTGGTTCCATGGAAACGAGACTCCCTCTACCAACTCACTCTCATTAGAGTGGAAATACCACGCGTGCACAAACACACACGCGCACACACACACACACACATGCACACACACACACACACATGCACACACACAGTGGCAGGTAGCCTAGAGGTTAAGAGCATTGAGCCCGTAATCTAAAGGTTGCTGGTTCGAATCCCAAAGCCAGCAATGTGGAAAAATATGCCATTTTGCCCATGAGCAAGGCAGTTAACCCCCAACTGCTCCCAGGCGTTGATTAACCCCCTAAGGTTGATGACCTAGCCCCTGCGAAAAACTATTCAGCATCATATAAAAATCGATCAGCTTAAGCTAGAGATATATGTATTACAATTTAAAAAAATGAAATATCACATTTACATAAGTATTCAGCCCCTATACTCAGTACTTTGTTGAAGCACCTTTGGCAACATTTACAGTCTCGAGTCTTCTTGTGTATGACGCTAAATGCTTGGCACACCTGTATTATGGGAGTTTCTCCCTTTCTTCTCTGCAGATCCTCTCAAGCTCTGCCAGGTTGGATGGGGAGCGTCGCTGGACAGCTATTTTCAGGTCTCTCCAGAGATGTTCGATTGGGTTCAAGTCCGGGGTCTGGCTGGGCCACTCAAGGACATTCACAGACTTGTCCCGAACCCACTTCTGCGTTGTCTAGGCTGTGTACTTTGCTCCGTTCATCTTTCCTTCGATCTTGATTAGTCTCCCAGTCCCTGCCTCTATAAAACCTTACCACAGCATGATGATGTGGTAATGTTTTCGCCATAGGGATGGTGCCAGATTTCCTCCAGACATGACACTTGGAATTCAGGTCAAAGAGTTCAATCTTGGTTTCATCTGACCAGAGAATTTTGTGTCTCATGGTCTGAGAGTCTTAAGGTGCCTTTTGGCAAAAAACGGTCTGTCTACTGCCCCTTACTGAGGAGTGGCTTCTGTCTGGCCAATCTACCTTAAAGGCCTGATTGGTGGAGTGCTGCAGAGATGGTTGTCCTTCTGGAAGGTTTTTCCATCTCCACAGAGGAACTCTGGATCTCTGTCAGAGTGACCTTTAGATTCTTAGTCACCTCCCTGACCTAGAACAGAGTCTTTGTGGTTCTAAATTTCTTCCATTTAAGAATGATGGCCACTGTGTTCTTGGGGACGTTCAACGCTGCAGACTTTGTTGGTACCCTTCCCCAGATCTGTGCTTCGACACAATCCTGTCTCGGAGCTAGGAGCATGGAGCACTGGTTGCATCACTGCCTGGTACGGCAATTGTTCGGCCTCCGACCGCAAGGCACTACAGAGGGTAGTGTGTACGGGCCAGTACATCATACATTCATGTACATACTACCTCAATTGGCCTGACCAACCAGTGCTCCCGCACATTGGCTAACCGGGCTATCTGCATTGTGTCCCTCACTACTGTATATAGCCTCGCCCCTGTTATTTTTCAATGTCTTTTTATTGTTGTTTTTATTTCTTTACTTACCTATTGTTCACCTAATAACTTTTTTGCACTATTGGTTAGAGCCTGTAAGTAAGCATTTCACTGTAAGATCTACCTACACCTGTTGCATTCAGCGCACCTGACAAACTAACTGATTTGATTTATTTAAATTCCTTCGACCTCATGACTTGGTTTTTGCTCTGACATGCACTGTCTACTGTGGGACCTTTATATAGACAGGTGTGTGCCTTTCTAAATCATGTCCAATCGATTAAATGTACCACATGTGGACTCCAATCATGTTGTAGAAACATCTCACGGATGATCAATGGAAACAGGATGCACCTGAGCTCAATTTCGAGTCTCATAGCAAAAGGTCTGAATACTTTATGGAAATAAGTATTTTTAAATATTTCATAGAAATTTCTAAAAACCTGTTTTCGCTTTGTCATTATGGGATATTGTGTGTAGATTGATGACGATTTAATTTATTTAATACATTTTAGAATAAGGCTGGAATGTAAGAGACTTTGCAAATGCACTGTGTACAGTTCCAGCCAAAAGTTTGGACACACCTACTCATTCAATGGTTTTTCTTAATTTTTAAAATTTTCTGCATTGTAGAATAATAGTGAAGACATCAAAACTATTAAATGACACATATGGAATTGTGTAGTAACCAAAAAAAGTGTTAAACAAATCAAAATATATTTTATATTTGAGATTATTCAAAGTAGCCACCCTTTGCCTTCATGACAGCTTGGCACAATCTTGGCATTCTCTCAACCAGCTTCATAAGGTAGTCATCTGGAATATATTTCAATTAACAGGTGCGTCTTGTTAAAAGTTAATGTGGAATTTCTTTCCTTCTTAATGCATTTCAGCCAATCAGTTGTGTTGTGACAAGGTAGGGGTGGTATACAGAAGATAGCACTATTTGTAAAAGACCAAGTCCATATTATGGCAATAACAGCTCAAATAAGAAAAGAAAAACGACAGTCCATCATTACTTTAAGACATGAAGGTCAGTTAATGCGGAACATTTCTAGAACTTTGAAAGTTCCTTTAGTGCACTCGCAAAAACTATCAAACGCTATGATGAAACTGGCTCTCATGAACACCGCTACATGAAAGGAAGACCCAGAGTTACCTCTCCTCCAGAGAGTCATTAGATTTACCAGCCTCAGAAATTGCAGCCCAAATAAATATTTCACGGAGTTCAATTAACAGACATCTCAACATCAACTGTTCAGAGGAGACTGCTTGAATCAGGCCTTCATGGTCGAGCTGTTGCAAAGGAACCACTACTAAAGGACACCAATAAGAAGAAAACACTTGCTAAGGCCAAGAGACACTAGCAATGGACATTAGACCGGTGGAAATCAGTCATTTGGTCTGATGAGTCCAAATTTGAGAATTTTGGTTCCAACCACCATGTTGTAGTGAGACGCAGAGCAGGTGAACGGATGATCTCTGTCACGGATGCCACCGGTACTGTTGCTCATTCTGTTCACCAGTTCCGGAGGTTGACGTCACCAGCCTTCTAGGCTGCACTGAACTGTGTCATTACGCACACCTGGTTCCAATTCCTCACTGATTGTGTTTGTAAAAATCTGCCCTTTGTTTCCCCATTGGGCTGTCGATTATTGTTCCCATGTCCGTTGCTCGTGTGAGCACCTATGCGTTGTCTCAAACTGTGCTGCGTGTTTTGTGAATTGTTTATTACGGGTCTCGTTCCGTGTTGTTCTACGAGGTTTACCCTTGCTCTTTTGTTTGGGTACATCCCAGTGTTTTGTATATGTGTTTGTTTTGGGTGTATTAAAAACCCAGATGATGTATTCCTGCGCCTGTCTCCAAATCCTTTATAACAGAGTGACAATCTCTGCATGTGTGGTTCCCACCGTGAAGCATGGAGGAGGAGGTGTGATAGTGCAACCAGCAAAGCACCCCCACACTGTCTGTGATTTATTTAGAATTCAAGGCACACTTAACCAGCATGGTTACCAGGAGCATTCTGCAGCGATACGCCATCCCATCTGGTTTCTGATTAGTAGGTCTATCAAATGTTTTTTAACAGGACAATGACCCTGCACACCTCCAGGCTGTGTAAGAGCTATTTGACCAAGAAGGGAAGTGATGGAGTGCTGCATCAGAGCTCCCGAGTGGTGCAGCTGTCTAAGGCACTGCATCTCAGTGCAAGTGGCGTCACAATAGTCCCTGTTTCGTATCCAGGCTGTATCACATCCGGCCTTGATTGGGAGTCCCATAAAGCGGCACAGAATTGGCCCAGTGTCATCCGGGGTAGGCCATCATTATAAATAAGAATTTGTTCTTAACTGACTTGCCTAGTTAAATAAAAGGTTAAATGTAAAAAAATATATCAGATGACCTAGCCTCTACAATCACCTGACCTCAACCAAACTGTGATGTTTTGGGATGATTTGGACCACAGAGTGAAGGAAAAGCAGCCAACAAGTGCTCAGCATTTGTGGGAACTCCTTCAAGACTTTTGGAAAAGCATTCCTCAAGAAGCTGATTGAGAGAATGCCAAGAGTGTGCAAAGCTGTCATAAAGGCAACGATTGGCTATTTGAAGAATAGCAAACAAAAAATATATTTTGATTTGTTTTACACTTTTTTGGCAACTACATGATTCCATATGTGTTATTTCATAGTTTTGATGTCTTCACCATTATCCTACAATGTAGAACATAGAAAAAATAAAGAAAATCCCTTGAATTAGTAGGTGTGTCCAAACGTTTGACTGGTACTGTATCTGTACTGTTTAGTGACAAAAATAAGGGGTCTTTCTTATGTCTCATATATTGGACAGACACTTCAGAACAAACTTTTTGTATATTGTTTTGGGGACTCTCTTTTGTTCCATGTAGTGAATATGTTATTCAATGTGTTTGTATGGGCTAATAGCAGTAAGGCCAAAACATGTTTTTCATCAAATATGTTTTTAAAAATATATTTTTTTTGGTACTATAAGGGGTCTATAAGGGGCCAAATATCCTTGGTATGACCTTCCTAAAACAATTCAATATAGGTTAGAAGTACCCCCACCCCTTCCCCGACTAAGACTCTTATGGATTAAGGCAGCCCCCAGTACCTCTCTGACTCAGAGGGGTTGGGTTAAATGCGGAAGACACATTAGTTGAATGCATTCAGTTGTGCAATTGACTAGCTATCCCCACACCCCACACACACACACCTTGGCAGCCAAGTCATCAGTGCTCTGAAACCTGCACAGACCCATTGTACCTACAGCTACAGATATAAGACAGACAAAACACTGACAATGTTGTGATCATAGTAATTACATGATGCAGAGAGGCTAGGCCAAAAGTTGGCTGTACTGTCTTTCTAAACAGTGCTGCAACCCATTGATCTGAACCAATCAATGTGCCACTGTTAATCAGCCAATGGGGGGAGCAGATATACATGCATCCATGGAGACTAGCAGAATCTGGCTAGGTGTGTGTGCGTGGATATCTGCGTCTGTGTGACAACCTTGATATGTATAACTGAGTGACGGACTCCACTTGGAAGAGTAATTTGAAGGTTTCTACCTGACATGAAGACTAAGCTTAGAAGCCAGCATGGACACATATGCACACACAAGTATGTTTTACTATACTTGTAGGTACCAAAAAATTATATTCCCATTCAAAATCCTATTTTCCTTAACACTATACCTAACCCTTAACCATAACCTTAATCCCAAAACCCTAACCCTGAAACTAAACCTAACTCATAACCCTAAACCTATACCTTAACACTAACCCTAATTGTAACACTAACCTTAAATCTAACCCCTAAACCTAAAAAAAAAAAAATCATTGTGGGGACCGGTGAAATGTCGCCACTCGTCTGAATCTAGTTTTTTTGTGAGGACTTCTGGTCCCCACAATGTTAGTAAAACCAAACCACGCACACACACGTACATACACTCTCATAATAGAATGTGCTCTTTTATCACCTAATCTATTAAATGGAGGGGAGGGTGAGAAGGAAGGTAGGATGGAAAGAGTGTTGTTTTTATCAGGGTTTTTATCAGGGTTTATTAATGCATTAGTGTTGTTTTCAACCTCTGGGTTTTCTAGTTGGTTCTAGTTGAGTGTAGTCTGAGAAAGAGAGAGGGAGATGTAGAAAGAGAGAGTGATGGATAAGTATTTCCCATGGTTCTCTGAATGGCACTCTAGGGCTGTTGTAGCAGCCTGATCACTAGGAATATACTTTGATTTTGGACATTTGAAAAGATCCTGAGAACATCGGTATATACCTTCCTCGGTGCTCACCAAAACAAAAGAAAATCAATTGCCCAGCACTGGGTGTGAACTCATAATACTCAGCAGCAAATCCAGGGACACCGCTCAGACCACTACACTACAGCAATTTACAATGTGTTTGCAAGCCGTGAGAATACTTGATGGTACACTATGAGAAAAAAAGGTTCTACCTATGGGGACAACCGAAAAACCCTTTTGGAACCCCTGGATTATAGATAATCAACATTTTGGTAGATTGGTAAAAATAAAAAAGCAGACATTGAATATCCCTTTAAGCATGGTGAAGTTATTAATTACACTTTGGATGGTGTATCAATACACCCAGTCACTGCAAAGATACAGGCGTCCTTCCTAACTAAGTTGCCGAAGAGGAAGGAAACCGCTCAGGGATTTCACCATGACACCAATGGTGATTTTAAAACAGTTACAGAGTTTAATGTCTGTGATAGGAGAAAACTGAGGATAGATCAACAACATTGTATTTAGTCCACAATACTAACCTAAATGAAACAGAGTGAAAATAAGGAAGCCTGTACACAATTAAAACATTACAAAACATGCATTGTGTTTGCAACAAGGCACTAAAGTAATACTGGCAAAGCAATTAACTTTTTTGTCCGGAATACAAAGTGTTATGTTTGGGGCAAATACAATACAACACATTACTGAGTACCACTCTCCATATTTTC
This sequence comes from Oncorhynchus clarkii lewisi, assembly GCF_045791955.1. Lineage (NCBI taxonomy): Eukaryota > Metazoa > Chordata > Actinopteri > Salmoniformes > Salmonidae > Oncorhynchus > Oncorhynchus clarkii. The sequence continues at coordinate 32,336,413 of NC_092147.1, read as the reverse complement.
AAGCATAGTGGTGGCTGCATCATGTTATGGGTAAGCTTTTGGAGTTTTTCAGGATAAAAAAGAAAAGGAATGGAGCTAAGCACAGGCAAGACCCTAGAGGAAAGTCTGCTTTCCACCAGACACTGGGATATTAATTACTCTTTCAGTAGGTCAATAACCTAAAACACAAGGCCAAATCTACAGAGTTGCTTACCAAGAAGATAGGGAATGTTCCTGTGTGGTAGATCTAAATATTTTACTTAAATCTACTTTAAAATCTATGGCAAGACCTGAAAATGGTTGTCTAGCAATTACATTTTTTGTTATCCATTTTGAATTCAGGCTGTAACACTACAACATGTGGAATAAGTCAAGGGGTATGAATACTTCTAAAGGTTTTGTATGTATGTATACTTACATAAACTACGTTGACATAGTCATCATCAGACAGAGTCTCCAGCATCTCACTGACTGAGGTCTTGATCAGCTTCAGAGTCAGACCAAACACACTGCCACTCCTATAGAGACATTTAAGCAGTTTAATCTGTCTATCGACATGTCTGTAGACAAATGTCGTATTGACATCATGAACATTCTATTGTCGTTGTTGTTATGATAAAGTATATACACAAAAATGACAGGCTGCATGACATCAGTAGCTCGGTGCTCCAAATAGCATACTTTCTCTAGTTATAAACCCATCCGTTTAAAAATGTATTCAGTAAATGCCAAACTAGCAAGCCAGGCAACTAAAAACTATTTTCTAAACAATATTTTGGTTTGTTGTTAGCTAGCTCATTAGCTAGCTGGATATCCAGTTCAAATAATGACCAGAGTATAGCTGACAATGTCTTAATTTATTAGTCATTATTAGAGGAAAATAAACTCACAACAACATAATTATTTACAAGATAATGGCGAGCTTACAGAAAATAGCTTGCTGACACAGTGTGACGAAATAGAAGTAGGTCATTCTATCAGAGAATTTTAGAACTCATGCATCATCTTGTCACAGGAGGATTTGGTCTGGTTGCTGTGGCGGTCCGGTAACCACGACAATGGACGTGGCAACAGGCGCAGAGACTTAAACTTCTCTAATGTCTGTGTGACAAGGAAACTGACATTCGCAGCGACAGTATACAGACATTCCACCGTAGAATAAATTAAATGTCATTTTGACCAGCGACACTTCTAATTGTCTACAGACATGTCGTTAGACCAGGTATAAACTGGCCTTTAGATTCAACACAAAGAATTAGAATGATGCAGTTATGATTCAACCTACCCCAAAACTACACTGCAAGATACAAGAGGGAGGTACTCTGGTATACTGTACTATGTTGGACTAGTGTGTTGGGCTAGTTGGATATAGTGTTACTATGCGGTAATGTCATATAGAACTACATGTTGTGACTCACGCGTCCACTAGGATCAGCATGTCCTTGGGAGAGGCAGCTCCCTGAATGTACCTACACACACGTCACATACACACAGAGGTTATAAATATACTCACAGTACACACAGATATTATAAACACAATACATACAGAGGTTATAAACACAGTCGTAGGCGCCTGAGCAATGGAGCAAACGGAGCAGACTTTCAAAATAGGGGAGAAAATATTTGTTTTTGCACCCCACTGTTTTACCAGAACATGATCATGATCCATTAGGTAATTTGTCATTTTCAATGATTAGCATTACCTTGAGCTAGTCTGTATTAAAATAGATATGTCCATTTTATATATGATGTACAGTAATAACTACCAGATTGCACCCCTCTCCCATCGCCTCCAGATGAATGGTTTTGACCACTCTAAAGCATTTTCTCTCTCCAGCGCGTCATTGTTTTGGTTCAGTGCAGATAGAAAGCACTCGCTGCAACACTGGTGTTTAAAGTCAAAAGGCACTTGCAAAATGCAATTCTTTATTTGTTTTTTGTGTGCTGTTGTTACATTTGTATCGTTGTTTCAATTCCAATTGCGTTGGTCCAACGGTGGGTGTTAGACATCCTGTGAGCTGCATTCACCACAAGTACATTCAGTGTAGCATTTCACTTTTCCTGTAAGAGCCATGATCTGATTAGGCTTCGCTGTAGCGCAGACTTCATTAGCAGAAAACTGCATGTCCGGTAGCTGGCGGGCTGTCAATGAGCCGCTCGCAAGTAGATAGTGAGAAATAATCAGTAGGCCTAATATTACATTATTAAATATGTTAATATTTTCATCTTCAAACTGTTCCGGAATTTAACACCATTCTGCCTTTTGCCATCTATTTTCCCCAACTTCAATCAGTTAAATCACATTGTTCAAATGTTTTGGTAACACTTCACATTAAGATGCCCCAATGTCTATGTAAATACAGTGTAATAATTGTTAACAACATAGGTTTTACCATGTAATGACATGGTAATGACATGGTAATAGGGTTGTTGCTGAATCAGTTATTAGATCATTGGAGCAAGGAATATGTAATTACACATTCACTTGCTGAAAGTTTATTCCACTTGTGGAACTACTGATGTTACAACACATTCCCTTGTTCGACTATATAATTCATGTTTTGTAATTACACATTTGAAATCACCTGTGAATTGCCATGATAATAACACAAACCAAAATATGATGCCCATGAACACAGTGCATACAATGGTTACGAACTCTTATTGACACACAGTATATTTTATGTACAGTTGTGGCCAAAAGTTTTGAGACTGACACAAATAATAATTTCCACAAAGGTTGCTGCTTCAGTGTCTTTAGATATTTTTGTCAGATGTTACTATGGAATAATGAAGTATAATTACAAGTATTTCATTGACAATTTTTATTGACAATTACATGAAGTTGATGCAAAGAGTCAATATTTGCAGTGTTGACCATTCTTTTTCAAGACCTCTGCAAGACCTCTGCAAGACCAATTTACATGGCGAAGAGGGACTTTGCAATTACTTGCATTTCATCTGATCACTCTTCATAACATTCTGGAGTATATGCAAATTGCCATCATACAAACTGAGGCAGCAGACTTTGTGAAAATTTATATTTGTGTCATTCTCAAAACATTTGGCCACGACTGTACATAGAGAACCTGGTATCTGGTGTGTGTGTGTGTGTGTGTGTGTGTGTGTGTGTGTGTGTGTGTGTGTGTGTGTGTGTGTGTGTGTGTGTGTGTGTGTGTGTGTGAGAAAGCGAGAGAGGTTTCTTACCAGGGCCTCCTGCGTACATCGTATAGGTCAATCTTACTGGGGGTCTTCCGAGCATCCATCCATGGAGAGGCTGGATAGGAAAGACAGAGTCTGGGTTAACAACAATACTGTGGAACTGGGTTAGGATCACTGAAATACATTGTGACTCTTTGATGAAGTTTAACGGAGGTTGTTGTTGTTGTTTCATAACGCACACACTCTTGCTACAGTATAAAGCTCAATATCATTCGTAAACTCAGTCAACAGTAGTAAGTAAGGCTGATTAAATATTCATCTGATGCAGTTAATAGAGAAACTACTATCACTGACTTCCTTTTCTATTGAAGATCTGTATAGCTCCTATCTAGGTTAATGCTTTGTGTATACTGGGTAGAATCCATGTAGGAATTTTTACTCTGTTTATATGCATACAATATAAACAAATTAGTAAAAACTAGGATACAGTTGGCTACAGGGGCACAGTGACACAACAACGATAATATAGCTTCAATGTGCATGTGCATGTGTGTTACCTGGGTAGTATCGGGCCAGTCCAGTAGCACTACCAAACATCTGCCAGAGCAGAGTAGGGTCATCCTCTCTGTTCTTCTTAAACACATCCTCCAGCGCCTCCGTCCAGTTCAACTCATTCAGCACGATGGTGGCTACCCACACACATGCACACACACAAACAAACACACAAAACAGATAGTTGGATTTAGATTACGATTCCCAATTACACCAAGAAATTGATCAATATTGAGAAAAGTGTAATGTACAACCTCTCTTTCGTATCATTAGAGATTACAAAAGATTGGAAAGCTGCCGCGGTCATCCCCCCCTCTTCAAAGGGGAGACATTCTAGACCCAAACTGCTACAGAGCTATATCTATCCTACCCTGCCTTTCCAAGGTCTTCGAAGGCCAAGTTAACAAACAGATCACCGACCATTTCGAATCCCACCGTAACTTCTCCACTATGCAATCTGGTTTCAGAGCTGGTCATGGGTGCACCTCAGCCATGCTCAAGGTCCTAAGCGATATAATAACCGCCATCGATAAGACACATTACTGTGCAGCCTTATTCATCGACCTGGCCAATGCTTACGACTCTGTCAATCACCACATTCTTATCAGCAGACTTAACAGCCTTGGTTTCTCAAATGATTGCCTCGCCTGGTTCACCAACTACTTCACTGATAGAGTTCAGTGTGTCAAATCAGAGGGCCTGTTGTCCGCACTTCTGGCAGTCTCTATGGGGTGCCACAGGGTTCAATTCTCAGACCGACTCTCTTTTCTGCATACATTAATGATGTTGCTCTTGCTGCTGTTGATTCTCTGATCCACCTCTAAACAGACGGCACCATTCTGTATACCTCTGGCCCTTCTTTGGACACGGTGTTAACTAACCTCCAGACGAGCTTCAATATCATACAACTCTCCTTCCGTGGCCTCCAACTGCTCTTAAATGCAAGTAAAACTAAATGCATGCTATTCAACCGATCACTGCCCGCACCTGCCCGCCTGTCCAGCATCACTACTCTGGACGGTTCTGACTTAGAATATGTGGACAACTACAAATACCTAGGTGTCTGGTTAGACTGTAAACTCTCCTTCCAGACTCACTTTAAACATCTCCAATCCAACATTAAATCTAGAATCGGCTTTCTATGTCGCAAAAATCCTCCTTCACTCATGCTGCCAAACATACCCTCGTAAAACTGACCATCCTACCGATCCTCGACTTTGGCGATGTCATTTACAAAATAGCCTCCAGCTCCAGGTCATCTATAAGTCTCTGCTAGGTAAAGTCCCGCCTTATCTCAGCTCACTGGTCACCATAGCAGCACCTACTCTCCAGCAGGTATATCTCACTGGTCACCCCCAAAGTCAATTCTTCCTTTGGCCGCCTTTCCTTCCAGTTCTCTGCTGCCAATGACTGGAACGAACTGCAAAAATCACTGAAGCTAGAGACTCATATCTCCGTCACTAGCTTTAAGCACCAGCTGTCAGAGTAGCTCACATATCACTGCACCTGTACATAGCCCATCTGTAATATAGACCAGCCAACTACCTCATCCTCATACCATACTGTATTTATTTATTTATCTTGCTCCTTTGCACCCCAGTATCTCTACTTGCACATTCATGTTCTGCACATCTACCATTCCAGTGTTTAATTGCTATATTGTAACAACTTTGCCACCATGGCCTATTATTGCCTTACCCTTATCCTACCTCATTTGCACACACTGTATATAGACTTTTTCTACTGTATTATTGACTGTATTTTTGTTTTACTCCATGTGTAACTCTGTGTTGTTGTATGTGTCGAACTGCTTTGCTTTATCTTGGCCAGGTCGCAGTTGTAAATGAAAACTTGTTCGCAACTAGCCTACCTGGTTAAATAAAGGCGAAATAAATAAATAAATGTTAAAAAACAAACATGGCCTCACGGGTGGCGCAGTGGTTAAGGGTGCTGGAAGGTGAACCTCCGTCCCAGTCTCAAATCTCTGGAAGACTGAAACAGTTTTCGCTCAAGAATTTCCCTGTATTTAGCGCCATCCATCATTCCTTCAATTCTGACCAGTTTCCCAGTCCCTGCCGATGGAAAAACATCCCCACGCTGTCACCACCATGCTTCACTGTGGGGGTTGGTGTTCTCGGGGTGATGAGATTTGCTGGGTTGTTGTTGGGTTTGCACCAGACATAGCATTTTCCTTGCTTTTCCAACACTCTTCCGTAATGCCCAGCTCTCTGGAGTGTACGGCTTAAAGTGGTCGTATGGACAGATACTCCGAACTCCGCTGTGGAGCTTTGCAGCTCCTTCAGGGTTATCTTTGGTCTCTTTGTTGCCTCTCTGATTAATGCCCTCCTTGCCTGGTCCGTGAGTTTTGGTGCCATATTCTTTCAATTTTTTAATAATTAATTTAATGGTGTGCCGCGTGATGTTCAAAGTTTCAGATATTTTTTTTATAACCAAACCCTGATCTGTACTTCTCCACAACTTTATCCCTGACCTGTTTGGAGAGCTCTTTGGTCTTCATGGTGCCGCTTGCTTGGTGGTGTCCCTTGCTTAGTGGTGTTGCAGACTCTGGGGCCTTTCAGAACAGGTGTATATATAGTATACTGAGATCATGTGACAGCTCATGTGACACTTAGTTAACTAAAGTCCACCTGTGTGCAATCTAATGATGTGACTTCTGAAGGTAATTGGTTGCACCAGATCTTATTTAGGGGCTTCATAGCAAAGGCGTGAATACATATGTACGCACCACTTTACTGTTGTTTTTTTTAATACATTTTTTTTCATTTCACGTCAACAATTTGGACTATTTTGTGCATGTCCACTACATGGAATCCAAATTAAAATCCATTTAAAATACAGATTGAAATGCAGCAAAATAGTAAAAACACCAAGGGGGATGAACACTTTCGCAAGGCACTGTATCTGTAGTTAATTCTGGTTGTTAATCCAAGTTACCTTTGTGGTATACAGATCCTACCTGCAAATCATAATATGCTGGTTTGTGAAGTGATTAGTAATTATATCAGAATCCAACCAGAGGGAAGATATCCAACAATTTGACTATTGTATCACCCACAACCTGCATTCAGAATGACTGCTGTGGTGAAGACCTTGACAAGCAAGACTAACTAAATCATCTAAACTGGAACAACCATCTCAGTAGCGGGGCAATAATTCCAACCGCTTATAGATTGGATTAGTTTAGAAAAATGTAAGGTATTTATATTTGCATAGTGTAAGATCAATTAATTAATCAGTGTGCATTAAGAAACATAGCTATTAAAACAAACTATTCTAAAAATCAACCTGCAACAAAGCTCATAATAATGAGGCCCCTCCCATGTCTGATAGAGTTAATGGAAATTAAATCGACACATTCAAATAACAACAACACCTTGCGGTGTTGATTCCACTGTGTTTCAGATAACACTTAATTTATTCACAACAGGTGTTAACCCCACTAGAATCAACACTCAGATATAACACTTACAACACTTTTTACCCCGACAACGAGTTTTCAGCACTTGCACATTTGCTGTGTGGAAAGTGTTCTATTGATAAACTGTATTATTGTTCAGGTATACAACATACTCCCTATAGAGAGAACCTCCACACATGAAAAGACAGCATGTCCTCTCCCTGTTTGCTGCATAATATTAAGGGACAGAATGTGTTAGATTTGGTTTGCTAGTTGGTTGGTGTGGTAATGGGTTAGTTAGTAGCAGCGTGGTTCACTAGTATTTACCTGCTGTCTGAAAGGTGTGTCTCCTGAGTCCTTCTGACATTAAATCTGGCTGCTTTGTCTAATATTGACCGGTGTGCTGCTTTCTGTGTGTGTTCGTGTGTGTGTGTGATTGGACTTACTTGCGCACGCGTGGGTGTTCGTTACTGAGTCAGTGTGTTTGTGTGTAGGGTCAATAGCGTGTGGTGTGTTGCGTCAGCCCTCACACGTAGAGGCAGCAGGATGGAGTCACTCCTTCAGCATGCATCTCGGCCTGCTGGGATAGCGTCTGGATCCAAGGTTACCCACTACTGACCTCACAGAGAAGGAGAGGGTGCATGTGGGAAATTAGTATGTGTGTGTGTGCAGGTGTCCCTTCCCAGACTCTGCTGGCAGGGGTCGGGGCTTGTTGCCATGTTTCCTCCTGCGTTCTCTGGGGGGAAGATTTGTGATTGGTGGACCGTAATGAGTATGTGTCAGCCCAGTGGCCTACTGGGTAATAGTACAAGCTGTTGCTATTTATAATCCTCATAGAAATCAGTAAACAGAGTGAGAGAGAGAGTACATATATATATATATATATATATATATATATTTATATATATATATATATATATATATATATATATATTTATATATATATACTTATATATACTGTATATATATACAGTTGAAGTCGGAAGTTTACATGCACCTTAGCAAAATATATTTAAACTCAGTTTTTCACAATTTCTGACATTTAATCCTTGTAAAAATTCCTGTTTTAGGTCAGTTAGGATCACCACTTTTTTTTATAAATGTGTAATGACAGAGTAATAGTAGAGAGAATGATTTACTTTAGTTTGTATTTCTTTCATCACATTCCCAGTGGGTCAGAAGTGTACATACACTCAATTAGTATTTGGTAGCATCGCCTTTGAAATGTTTAACTTGGGTCAAACCTTTCAGGTAGCCTTCCACAAGCTTCCCACAATAATTTTGGCCCATTCCTCTTTAGGGATGTTGAGTTAATTACACCATGCCCATTCAAGGTTAGCCTTCTAAAAAATATTTGTATTTTATTTGGACAAGTTAGCTGGCTAACTCATTGATCCTGCTTTGTAGTATAACCATCTGATGTTCCCCATTAGTCAGGATTTTCAGACCACAATGTTGAGAATAACTAGGCCTTGTGAAATGTATAATACATTGGTCATGAAGGGCTTACTTTCAATTAAAAAACATTCAGTTAGGCAGTCACTTGGTAAATGCTTCTGGACTGAAACCTAATGAATGCAACAACCATGTCTCTGTCACTAATAAACACAGTCATGTGTGGGTATCTGTCACATTCACTCGCAAGGCATGCTGGGAAATATGAAAATAAGACTTTACACCCTACAGTGTTATAACCCCTCCAACCCAAATACTGTAAAACTACGTGTTGTTCCGTAACACAAAACAAAACAGCAAAACCCATGGCGTTAGGGAACCAACACTCTAGGGGTGTATGTTTTTCAACACTTTGAAAAGTATTAGTTTAACACTTTTTCAATGGGTCACATATACACACAAGTGTTACATTTAACACTGGGTGTTAGAGTTCTGATCTAAAATTGTCTGTGCATGACCCCAAGGTCATTTTACAGTTAAAGACACAAAGAATATAAACATAAAAATGTTGCTCTGCTGTTAATAAAGGAACCATTTATCTAGGGATTTGTACAGTCTGTGTCATATCTATGGTTACGCTGTATGTGCGTTTGTGGAGGGGAGTGTAGTGTGTGTGTGTGTGCGTTCATGCATACATACGTGCATGTGTGTATAGTGCAAGTATGTGTTTGTGTGTACCAGAGGAGGCTGGTGGGAGGAGCTATATGAGGACGGGCTCATTGTAAAGGCTGTAATAGCATAGTTGTTAATGGTATCAAACACATCAAACCACATGTTTGATTCTGTACCATTTATCATATTCCAGACATTACAATGAGCTCATCTTCCTATAGCTCCTCCCGCCAGCCTCATCTGGTGTGTACTCACAGCCATCGTAGATGTCAGTAGGGATGTGTACAGCAGTGTCGTTATCAGAGGTGAAGCGTTTAAACAACGGGTCCTCCTTAAAGGCTGGCCTGATCTGGTTCTTCCTACCCTCTGTATGATTCACCTCCAACTAGAAGAGAATATTAGACCGTGATTTTTAACAGGGAGGCTAAGACCAAGTAGGTGTACATGTCAAATCCACTGGCCCTCATTAGACACATGTCTAGTTATTATACTACACCGGTTTAGAGAAATAAATGGTGTGTGGAGAAGGCTGGGTTAAACCTGCCTCATTTTCAAGCCGAAACATGTTTAGCCCAAACTCTGTGGATTAACATGGGGTAGGAAGAGACAACAGTAGCAGTCGTAATAAACAGTAGTGATAAAGCAACAGTAGCAGCTCATACATCTCAAATGTCAATTAAAGTGGAAGCACACCAGGGACCTTTTCACCTAAGAGAGAGGAAGAGGGGCAAGGGATATTTAGACAGGGAAGGAGAGAGGGAGGTGTAAGGGAGGAAGAGAGAAAGGGAATGAGGAGGTAGGAAAAGAGGGAGAGCAAAGAGTGAAAAGAGTGAGTTGGAAAGAGAGGCAGGAGCTGTGGTATACCAAACCACTAGTCTTTTTCTGAGTGAGATTATGGGTTGATTATAGATCCAGCTCTGTGTGAGACCCATGTGTTTGTTCATTGGCAGAAAAGGAATAAAAAATACTCACACTGTCCTTTGCATTGTAGTAAACAATGTCACCATCCTGTAACAAATGACACAAATATCCTAGTGAGCATTTTGTGTGTGTGTGTGTGTGTGTGTGTGTGTGTGTGTTTGTTGGAGAGAGTTTCAAGTTTTATTAGTCGTATGTAAGGGACACATACATCATCCAGCGAAATGCTTACTTACAGGTTCCTTCTCGACAATGCAACAACAATAAAAAATAGTAGAAGATTAAAGGAGAGAGAGAGAGAGAGAGAGAGAGAGAGAGAGAGAGAGAGAGAGAGAGATTTGTGAGGTAAAGGCCATCTGTGGATATAAGTGGTTCAATGGCCCACCATATGTAATGAATAATAACAGTTAAATCTCTTGATGACAACAGCATTAAACCATATTGGAATTATTAAGCAAGATATATGGCCACTAACTCAAACGTGCCAGTGTTTGAATGTGAGTGAATATGTGTGTGTGCGTTGAAACCCTTTATTCCCTCCTTTTCAACACATAAAGAGAGCAGTAATAAGACACCATGTACTGTACAGTCATCGGAGGTTGCCGTCTCTCAGCCAATGGGTGGTGAATGTTCCAGTACTAAACAGATGCCACATATTACCCAAATTCTTATTACACATTGATGGTGGGAGGGGCAAGTTACACTTTCAGTATATCATGTAACTGTAATGTTGGTTATAATTACAATCACAGTTTTACCGCATACTCATCCTCCCACTGGTGTTCCATCTGAAAGTTCTTAGCAGCCGCGGCCAGAGTCTAGAAAAGAAAGATTACACACTAAAAATGTATACTTTACATACAGTATCTCGGTACCCCTAAATTTTGACTTACTATCTGAAGACCAGTCAATCCACATTTGGGACGGCACCTAAAACCTTCACAAACTTTTACAGATGCACAATTGATAGCATCCTGTCCGGCTGTATCAATGCATGGTACGGCAACTGCGCCACCCGCAACCGCAGGGCTCTCCAGAGGGTGGTGTGGTCTGCCCAACGCATCACCGAGGGCAAACTACCTGCCCTCCAGGAAACCTACAGCACCCGATGTCACAGGAAGGCCAAAAACATAATCGAGGACAACAACCACCCGAGCCACTGCCTGTTCACCCCGCTATCATCCAGAAGCCGAGGTCAGTACAGGTGCATCAAAGCTGGGACCAAGAGACTGAAAAACAGCTTCTATCTCAAGCCAATCAGACTGTTAAATAGCCATCACTAGCACACTAGAGGATGCTTGCTGCCTTATATACATAGACTTGAAATCGCTGACTACTTTAATAATGTTTATATATTTTGAATTACTCATCTCATATGTATATACTGTATTCGATCCTATTCTACTGTATCTTAGTCTCGGCCGCTCTGACATTGCTCACCCAAATATTTATATAAACTTAGCAAAAAAAAGAAACGTCCCTTTTCAGGACCCTGTCTTTCAAAGATAATTCGTATATATCCAAATAACTTCACAGATCTTCATTGTAAAGTGTTTAAACACTGTTTCCCATGCTTGTTCAATGAACCATGTCGTGGCAGAATCAGAATTATTTAGGTAACATTTATAAATAAAATGTTTTTTTTATTTTTGTCTATTTTTGGATAATACTGTTGGCCGGTTGCAGTTATCTGTTCTCTGTCAGGGTTCAGTTACTTGGGCCGCAGAGAGGGGAGAGGTCAAGCTTGTCTTCATATGTAAACATATCTTTTAAACCATGTGAATGGATCGATTGAGGGGGAACCAATTATCTCTTGGCTCCACAATGTCTATGTGCCAGTCACTGTGTCTCCGTGAGCTTGTCCAGAATGGGAGTGTCTAAAATGACAATTGATATATATCCTAATGTCTTGGTACTATGTCTTGGTACTACCTCGTTTTAGGAGAACAAACTGAACGATAATTTATAGCTAATGCTGTCTGGCTATAGAATACTCCTCTCTCAAGTAAAGTCTTCCTTTGTAATCTTCCTAAGATCTGTTATTCGTCATGTGAGTTGAGATGGGTGTGTCTTGGCTATAAATGATACTAAGAACTGTTTTGTAAGGACTCTCAGAGAATTAATTTAATTTAACATGCACCTGTGGAACGGTCGTTAAGACACTAACAGCTTGCAGACGGTAGGCATTTAAGGTCACAGTTATGAAAACTTAGGACACTAAAGAGGCCTTTCTACTGACTCTGAAAAACACAAAAATAAAGATGCCCAGGGTCCCTGCTCATCTGTGTGAACGTGCCTTAGGCATGCTGCAAGGAGGCATGAGGACTGCAGATGTGGCCAGGGCAATAAATTGCAATGAGGGCTTGTAAGCCTGTTGTAAGGCAGGTTCTCACCAGACATCACGAGCAACAACGTCGCCTATGGGCACAAACCCACCGTCGTTGGACCAGACTGGACTGGCAAAAAGTGCTGTTCACTGACGAGTCACGATTTTGTCTCACCAGGGCTGATGGCCAGATTTGTGTTTATCGTCTTTGGAATGAGTGTTACACCGAGGCCTGTACTCCGGAGTGGGATTGATTTGGAGGTGGAGGGTCCGTCATGGTCTGGGGTGGTGTGTCACAGCATCCCCAGACTGAGCTTGTTGTCATTGCAGGCAATCTCAACAATGTGCGTTACAGGGAAAACATCCTCCTCCCTCATGTGGTACCCTTCCTGTAGGCTCATCCTGACATCCAGCATGACAATGCCACCAGACATACTGCTCGTTCTGTGCCTGCAAGACAGGAATGCCTGTGTTCTGCCATGGCCAGCGAAGAGCCCGGATCTCAATCCCATTGAGCACATCTGGGACTTGTTGGATCGGTGGGTGAGGGCTAGGGCCATTCCACTCAGAAATGTCCGGGAACTTTCAGGTGCCTTGGTGGAAGAGTGGGGTAACATCTAACAACAAGAACTGGCAAATCTGGTGCAGTCCATGAGGAGGAGATGCACTGCAGTACTTAATGCAGCTGGTGGCCACACCAGATACTGACTCTACTTTTGATTTTGACCCCCCCTTTGTTCAGGGACACATTATTACATTTCTGTTAGTCACATGTCTGTGGAACTTGTTCAGTTTATGCCTCAGTTGTTGAATCTTATGTTCATACAAATATTTACACAAATTTAGTTTGCTGAAAATAAACACAGTTGACAGTGAGAGGATGTTTCTTTTTTTGCTGAGTTTATTCTTAACTCCATTCCTATACTTTAGATTTGAGAGTATTGTGTGTATTGTTGTGAAATTGTTAGATATTACTTGTTAGATGTTACTGCACTGTTGGAGCTAGAAACAGAAGCATTTCGCTACACCCACAATAACATCTGCTAAACACGTGTATGAGATCCACCTTTCACATGTGAGGAGGAACATGTTTTCATCTCATATGCGAATTGCAAGTTCACGTTTGAAAAACACGAACATGTGAAAGTCACATTTGCAGTATCAGGTTTAAGAAAACATCAACCTGTGTGTAATAATTCAAGTGCGTTAAAAATAATAGATTTTTATTTCTGAGCCATCCACTCCATTATTATCGTAGTCCTCCATGGTGTTGCATTAATGTGCATACATACCGGGGGAGACAATTCTCTTTTTTGGACATTGGTCTGTGGCCATTGGAAGAAGCCCAGTGAAAAGAACAGAGAAGCTAGCTTTCCATGTCACCTTGTTTTATTTTTATCTGATTTTCTTGTATCTAGAGATAACAGGTTTAACTAAACTGTGTTAAGTTTTCTGGTCATTTTGATGTATAATTTGTTGTGACCGAGTGAAACATTTTAGAGATTTTCCCATTCACGCGTGTAGCCAAGCTAAGTAGCTGCTTCTTGTATTTATTTTATTTACTTAACCTTTATTTTAGCAGGAAAATCTCATTGAGACCAAGACCTCTTTTTCAATAGAGCCACGCATGAACACAAATCAAACCATTTTAAAATGTACAAGTTAAACGCAATAAAAACATACAATATGCTAGTCAATAAGCACAAGAAGCAGTTGCGGATGATTTCTTATTTCCTTTATACATTGTTTTTTTAAGAACAAGGGCTCAAATTGAGTGTATTTACTGTACTTTTCTACAAAGTGATGACTTTGGGCTTATAAGTTAACTTTTTGTCATTTTAGTGCATTGTGATTAATCTTATTGTCTGAAAGTATTCAAAATACAGTGAAAACATCCAAAATACATAATATGTACAGCTAAAAACAACAATGCAATGTCAAAACAAGTTGACTTTGAGTTTAAAGTGTGCTTTTATCAATTTATTTGATTTTGGTAACCTTTACTTTGGAAATAATCAAGACGTCAATATTCTTGAAATGCTTTTTTATTAAAATAAGTCTTAAATTACACAATTTGAGCAAATTCTTTGATTTTCTCGATTACAGTTTGACAGACGTATTTTGAATTGAACAGTCAATACTCTGAGATTGAGACATATTCATACATTGGAATAGAAACCCAGTGTCAGACCTCTTTGTCTAATGTTCAAGACATTGGCTTCTCCTGGGGAAGACCTGGATTCTAATCCCGCCGGCTACAAAGCACACATGTGAAACTTAAAATATCACATGTGGAATGTTAGGAAGTCCACAGGCCTTAACTACAGGCCTAGGGTCTCCTGTCAGCCCCAAGTCATTAACGGGAAGTCCAGCACCCTCGTTACTACACAGTAGCCACAGTATGTTAGCATGACACAGCAAGGTGCATGTGTAACTAACTGTAAGTTGCCGTGGATACAATGTGTTTGTGGAATTACATGGTGTTAGGGTTGTGTGTGTGTGTGTGCTTGTGCGTCATTGAATTACGAATTAGAATACAAGAATAGACATGAACCCTCTTATAATGGTCCAAAAGTCTTGCAAAACAATGAACAGGCAGGAAAAGGGAAACATTCCGTCACATTCCTGATTAGAAAAGTAAGACTATAACAACCTCCCCGGTGCGTTCCTGAAGACCTCGGCTGTGTTCCATACCTGGTTCTGTTTCCACCTCCTCTGCACAGGCTGTGAGGAGCTATAAATACAGACACCGACACAAATACACAGGCAAATTTACACACGCGTACATATACTGACGTACACACACACACATGCACGTGAATACACACTATATAAATATGTCTCCGTCCATTCAGTCCTGCCATCCATTTCCCTCCATACTATCTCATCATTAACGTGTCTATGTGATGTGTAATGATAAGGTCAATGACACCAGACCATAACTAGGTTTTACACAGATAACCAAACAGTAAACACATGGAGAGTCCCTACTGCACTGTAAATGTTTAATTGGCCACAAAATCAACATTTTGCAACGGCCATCTCAGTCTCCAAACTTGAATCACATTGAAAACCTGTGATTTGAATTGAAGAGGGCAGTCCATGCGTGCATAAGAAGGATATTAAGGATCTGGAAGGATTCTGTATGGAGGAATGGTCTAAGATCCCTCCCAATGTGTTCTTCAACTCATAAAACATTTTAGGAAAAGGCTTCAGTGCCGTTATTCAAGGTGAGGTATTGAACACAGCTTTGTCAATAAACAAAATTGCTTTCTCTAAGCAATTGGTATAAAATGATATAATTTCCCAATTTTTTGGAGCATACAATATAGCTCGGTATTTTAATTATTTATTTTATACAAACATTATTGTTCATCTTTATAAATGGTGTGATGATGTACGGTTGGACAAGGAATCAGTGGTTAAGGATAAACACAATACTTAACTGAGATACGGTAGCCGCAGGATCACAGTACACTTGAAAAAACAATAAACACTAATTCTCGACCACTCACTCAGGAAACGACCACACACGGTAAACAATTCAAGCTTCTGCAAAGGACCACAGAAAACACATCTCTTAATACGTGGACACAATTATGAAATAATAAGACACACCTAAGTCCAATAAAAGTCTCTGGGGCGGTCTCTTACCGTTACGCGGTCTCTGGTGTTAGGAGGAACCATGACAAAGGATGTCAACAATTTTGTGACCACACTGTACATAGACAACCCACTAGACAGATATTCCCCTGAACACGGATTCAAATGTCAATAAGGGCATCATCATCTACTGTACAGTATTTGCATCATTCTTAAAATACACTTAAAAAAAAGAGCGATTTTGACAATGTCAGATGAACTTGTGGATACCATGTTTATGTCTCTGCGTCCAGTATGAAGGAAGTTGGAAGTAGTTTTGTGAGCCAATGCTAAATATGGTATCCACAAGTTGACTATGGGGAAGTCGTTAAAGGGTTTCATTGCCATAAATCTCAAAGTATCCATTTAAAGGCAATACGCATTATATGCTAGCTTGCAAAATCACTTGGTTGCATATCTAATTGTACTAACTTTTAGTTAATCGGGGGAGCCCAACTGAGACCAGGGTCTAATTTTCAATGGTGCCCTGAGACCACAATGCAAAAGAAAAAAAAATACAACAAAATACAATAACAAGTACACTACACCAGAATATCACCAACATCACAGCCATCATAAACAAGTTACTAAATCAATCAAAACAATTGCACACCTCATGAACTCATTTATCATCAGGGTTTTAAAATGCAATAGTGGCATCAGGGAATCCAAATGTAACGAATATCCTAACACAGAAAGATTACCATGCATAAACAGATATCAGTGAATACTGACGTATAAATATACAGTGCCTTGCGAAAGTATTCGGCCCCCTTGAACTTTGCGACCTTTTGCCACATTTCAGGCTTCAAACATAAAGATATAAAACTGTATTTTTTTGTGAAGAATCAACAACAAGTGGGACACAATCATGAAGTGGAACGACATTTATGTGATATTTCAAACTTTTTTAACAAATCAAAAACTGAAAAATTGGGCGTGCAAAATTATTCAGCCCCCTTAAGTTAATACTTTGTAGCGCCACCTTTTGCTGCGATTACAGCTGTAAGTCGCTTGGGGTATGTCTCTATCAGTTTTGCACATCGAGAGACTGACATTTTTTCCCATTCCTCCTTGCAAAACAGCTCGAGCTCAGTGAGGTTGGATGGAGAGCATTTGTGAACAGCAGTTTTCAGTTCTTTCCACAGATTCTCGATTGAATTCAGGTCTGGACTTTGACTTGGCCATTCTAACACCTGGATATGTTTATTTTTGAACCATTCCATTGTAGATTTTGCTTTATGTTTTGGATCATTGTCTTGTTGGAAGACAAATCTCCGTCCCAGTCTCAGGTCTTTTGCAGACTCCATCAGGTTTTCTTCCAGAATGGTCCTGTATTTGGCTTCATCCATCTTCCCATCAATTTTAACCATCTTCCCTGTCCCTGCTGAAGAAAGGCAGGCCCAAACCATGATGCTGCCACCACCATGTTTGACAGTGGGGATGGTGTGTTCAGCTGTGTTGCTTTTACGCCAAACATAACGTTTTGCATTGTTGCCAAAAAGTTCAATTTTGGTTTCATCTGACCAGAGCACCTTCTTCCACATGTTTGGTGTGTCTCCCAGGTGGCTTGTGGCAAACTTTAAACGACACTTTTTATGGATATCTTTAAGAAATGTCTTTCTTCTTGCCACTCTTCCATAAAGGCCAGATTTGTGCAATATACGACTGATTGTTGTCCTATGGACAGAGTCTCCCACCTCAGCTGTAGATCTCTGCAGTTCATCCAGAGTGATCATGGGCCTCTTGGCTGCATCTCTGATCAGTCTTCTCCTTGTATGAGCTGAAAGTTTAGAGGGACGGCCAGGTCTTGGTAGATTTGCAGTGGTCTGATACTCCTTCCATTTCAATATTATCGCTTGCACAGTGCTCCTTGGGATGTTTAAAGCTTGGGAAATCTTTTTGTATCCAAATCCGGCTTTAAACTTCTTCACAACAGTATCTAGGACCTGCCTGGTGTGTTCCTTGTTCTTCATGATGCTCTCTGCGCTTTTGACGGACCTCTGAGACTATCACAGTGCAGGTGCATTTATACGGAGACTTGATTACACACAGGTGGATTGTATTTATCATCATTAGTCATTTAGGTCAACATTGGATCATTCAGAGATCCTCACTGAACTTCTGGAGAGAGTTTGCTGCACTGAAAGTAAAGGGGCTGAATAATTTTGCACGCCCAATTTTTCAGTTTTTGATTTGTTAAAAAAGTTTGAAATATCCAATAAATGTTGTTCCACTTCATGATTGTGTCCCACTTTTTGTTGATTCTTCACAAAAAAATACAGTTTTATATCTTTATGTTTGAAGCCTGTAATGTGGCAAAAGGTCGCAAAGTTCAAGGGGGCCGAATACTTTCGCAAGGCACTGTATATATATATATATATATATATATATATATATATATATATATATATATATATATATATATGTGTGTTGTACAAATCATCAGACTGATTGAACTGATAGAAAAATGTAATTACATGAGTGAAAAGAAGGAACAAAACTGAGATCACACTGAGATCTCAATACTAAAGACAAACAAATGGCTTCAATCACATTACTCAGAGAATGGGGGTATTATTTCCTTTCCTTGTTCCCACTATAGGTGATGAAGGAGTCTGAGGAGCGGAGCGCCAAAAGAGATTTCTACTTTTCAATTCACATCACATCCATCCCTTACCTTTCGTTGTGTCTGGCAACACCACATTCAAATTGACTGTAAGTGTCAAATTAGCTGACAATAAACAGCTAACTCCTGCTAGTTATCTAGCTAACGTAAACTCACTCACTTTTGTACATCGCCTTGGTCCGTACAATTGACCTTATTTTAGCGCCCCTGTTAACCTCTCTACTGTCATGCAAAGGCAGAATGAAATTCCTGACCTCCTTGTACTACAGCACAAACAGGCCACATTCCCTGTTAGGGAGATACCTATGTTTGACGGTGATCCTCCAAACTTTAGGCCATTCATGCGTGCATTTGAGCATGGTATAGAAGATAAGACAAGCAGTCACCAGGATAGGCTCTATTACCTGGAACAGTACACCCCAAGGATCTGGTCCGTAGTTGTCTGCATATAGAAGCCAGAAGAGGCTATGCAGAGGCTAAGAGGTTGTTAAAGGAACACTTTGGCAATGAAATCAAAGTCACCACTGCTTACATGGAAAAAGCTTGGAACTGGACAAACATCAAACGAGATGATGGAAAGGGACTGGGTGGCTATGCACTCTCTTAGAGGTTGCTGTAACGCCATGCAAGACCTACAGAACATGGAAGAGCTTAATAATCTTCCCTCCAACAAAAAGTTGATCATGTCAAAACTTCCCTACAAACTAAGGGACAAATGGAGGTCTACGGCATGTGATATTTTAGAGAGAAGCCACCTGAGGGCCCAGTTCAGTGACCTTGTGACGTTCATGGAAAAACAGGCCAAAATACTGCAGGATCCGTTGTACTATTCAAGACCAACAAAAAGGTTTTTTAAACCAAAACAGAAGCTGACTTTAAACAGCAGTTCAAGTCCAAGAGTAGGGGAAGCAGCTTTGCCACTGCAGTAGTTGAAGTGGCAGATTGAGACTCTGAAAAACCTCTAAAAGAACAAACATTCAAAGTCAAGAAACCAGGCACCTACCCTTCTAATGCTCCCAGTATCTCATGTGTATTTTGCGCTGGTGAGCATTTCTTGGTCGACTGCCAACAGGTGAAGGCACAGCCACACGAAGCAAAGGTTGAGTTTCTGAGATCAAAAGGCCTTTGTTTTGGCTGTTTGATGAGAGGACACTTAAGCAAAGAATGTAAAAGAATGATGACCTGTCAGAGCTGTCAAAGAAAGCACCCCATTATCCTGCACATTGAAGGAAGAGAGAGATTTAGATCTCAAAAGGAAAATATGAGTGGTGTAGCAGTAAAGCGGGAGGAGACTGTCAGCAGTGCTCTTGTTTCACTGGAAGCTGGTGAAGATACCGGGGCCGGTACAGATTGTGCACTTGCAATTGTGCCAGTTCAAGTAAAGATGGCAAATGGAAGCAAGTCTGCATTAACCTATGCGTTTCTCAATTCTGGTAGCTCAGCAACATTTTGTACGGAGAAACTCATGAGGCAGTTGCAAGCTAAAGGCAGTGAGACTGAAATTCTGCTACGAACAATGGGTCAGGAGAGTCCTACCAAGAGCTTTGAGATATCTGGATTAGAGATTGGCAATGTGGAAGGCGACACATTTCTTGCATTACCAAAGGTCTACACCCAAAATAAGATCCCAGTGACAAGAGTGAATATTCCCACTCAAACAGATCTCAAAAGGTGGCCATATCTGAAAGAGGTTCAGTTGAAGGAAATTGATGCTGACGTCGAACTCCTGATTGGCGTAAATGCTCCAAAGGCAATGGAACCCTGGCAAATCATAAATAGTCAAGGCAACAGTATGCAGTGAAAACCCTCTTTGGATGGGTGATAAACGGTCCTCTTAACAGTTGCACCATAGCAGAAGAATCTGGGCATCCTACGGTGATGGCCAATCATATCTCAATGGCCGACCTGGGTGTTCTTCTTGTAAATCAGTTCAACCATGACTTCCCTGAAAGAGAGTATGAAGAGAAAAGTGAGATGTCAGCTGAGGATCGTATGTTTATGGAGATCGTATCAAGCCTTATAACCCTCAAAGGCCATCACTACTACTTACCGTTGCCCTTTCGCAACAAAGATGTAGTCCTGCCAAACAATTGTGACATGGCAAAGCAGGGGGCTCTAAATATTATCAGGAAGTTCAAGAAGGACAAAGATTACGCTGCAGAGTACAAAGGCTTCGTGGAAGAGAAGATAACAAAAGGTTATGCCGAGAAGGTACCACAAGAACAGCTCCTCAGAGAGAAAGGCACGGTATTGTACATACCACACCATGGCATTCACCATAAGCGCAAAGGAACGATACGAGTGGTGTTTGACTGTTCATCATCCTATAAAGGTACATCTCTTAACAGTGAACTCCTTCAAGGCCCTGACCTGGCAAACACACTTATAGGATTCTTGCTAAGATTTCGGCAAGAGCACATTGCCATGATGGCAGACATCGAAGGAATGTTCCATCAAGTACGTGACCATGAAGAATACTTAGACTTCCTGCGATTCCTATGGTGCCTGGACGGTGATACTAACAAAAGATTGGAGGAGTACAGAATGACGGTACATCTTTTCGGTGCTATATCCTCTCCAAATTGTGCAAACTTTGCACTGCGAAAGACAGCAGAAGACAACTGTGAGAGGTACGATGAAGAGGTGATTCAAACAGTCAAGTCCAACTTCTATGTTGATGACTGCCTCAAGTCAGTGGCCACAGAAGAACAAGCCATAGCTCTCACAAAAAAACCTCAGGGATGTGTGCTTTCAGGGTGGGGTCAAATTGACCAAGTGGGTCAGCAACAGCCGCACTGTGCTGGCTTCTATCCCTGATGAACACAAAGCCAAGCAGATAAAAGAACTGGACCTGGACAGAGAAAAGCTGCCTGTTGAAAGAGCACTTAGAATCCGATGGAACATTGAAAGTGATGCCTTTAACTTCCGAGTCACTGTCAAGAACAGACCCCTTACACAAAGAGATATTCTCTCAACTGTCAGCTCTATTTATGATCCATTAGGTTTCCTCACCCCATTCGTATTAAAGCAAATTCTTCAAGTGCTCTGCAAGCTAAAGTGTGGATGGGACGAAGTCATCCCTGAAGAACACTCTATTTCATGGAAGAGATGGCTCTCAGAGCTGGACCAGCTCTCCAGATTCCAGATAGACAGGTGTATGATGCCTGAGAACTTTGGTCAAGTCAAGACCGCACAGCTGCATCACTTCGGTGATGCAAGTGAACAAGGTTATGGCACGGCAAGCTACCTTAGGTTCACAAACGGTATGGAAAAAGGTCCACATCACATTCATACTGGGGAAATCAAGGTTGACTCCACTCAAGCAGATGACAATCCCCAGACTGGAACTTGCTGCAGCAACATTGGTAGTGCGAGTGGACAGGATGTTAAGACTGGATCTCCAGATTGAACTTGAGGAGTCAACTTTCTGGACAGACAGCCAGTCTGTGCTAAAATACATCCGCAACGATACCAAGAGATTCCATACCTTTGTGGCTAATAGGGTTGCTATGATCCGTGACCTATCGAAAGCAAAACAGTGGAGGTATTTGAACTCCAAACACAACCCAGCCGATGATGCCTCAAGAGGATGGATTACATGTTGAAACTCAAAGCGATGGCGCAAAGGACCAGAATTCCTGGGAAAAACAGAAACTCAATGGCTGAAAGTCCCCGAGGAGCTTGGCTCCATCCCTCCGGATGATCCAGAGGTGAGAAAAGACGTAATCGTAAACAGTACAAGTGTGGAAAAAAAGAGTCCAACCAGCAAACTGATTGAGTACTATTCAACATGGAACAGCTTGAAGAAAGCAGTTGCCTGGATGCTGAAACTGAAGAGACTTATTCTAGTTAAGCCAGAAAAGGAAAGTTCTCACACAAACTGATCCAGGATCAAATCAGAGTCTAACAAACTCACTGAAGAAACAAATTGACAAGTCCAAACTGACGTTTGGAAAAGAAGGTCTGTATGTGGATGACCTAGATGAAGCAGAAAAGGTCATCATTTGATTTGAGCAACGACAGCACTTTAAACAAGAAATTGCACTATTTGTAAAAGGAAAACAATGTGCCAAGAGAAGCGGCTCAATCTGTAAACTTGATCCAATTGTTGACAATGACATTCTGAGAGTGGGAGGAAGGTTAAGCAAATCTGCTATGCCTACGGAACTAAAGAATCCTATGATCCTCCCCAAAGACTCCCACATCTCCAGACTGACCTTACTCCACATCCATGAGCAGGTTGGCCACTCTGGGAGAGGTCACATGCTTTCTAGACTTCGCCAGCAATATTGGATACCCTGTGCCAACTCCTTAGCAAGGAAGATCCTTAAGAGCAGTGTCTTCTGCAGGCGGATGCAAGCTAGAGCTGGAGAACAGAAGATGGCCGACCTTCCACAAGATCGGGTGTCACCTGATTTCCCGCCTTTCACCCATGTGGGCATAGATTACTTCGGCCCCATAGAGGTGAAGCGAGGCCGAGTTCATGTGAAGCGGTATGGTGTGATCTTTTCTTGCCTTGTGAGTCGAGCTGTCCATCTAGAAGTTGCTAGTTATCTGGATACTGATTCCTGCATCAATGCCCTGCGCAGGGTCATCTGTCGAAGGGGCCCAGTAACAAGTATCAGAACAGACAATGGCACCAACTTTGTTGGAACACACAGAGAGCTAGGAGAAGTTCGGAAAGAGCTGGATCACAACAAGATTCAAAATGAATTACTGAAGGAAGGAGTGACATGGTCATTCAACCCTCCCTCTGGAGCCCATCACGGGGGGGGGGGGGGGGGGGGGGTATGGGAGAGGTTGATCTGACTAGTGAAAAAGCTACTCTATTCAGTCCTTAAAGAGCAAGTACTGGATGATGAGGCTTTGCAGACAGCCTTGTGTGAAGTTGAGGCGATTATGAACGACAGACCAATCACTACTGTAACAAATTACCCTAATGATCTAGAACCCCTGACTCCGAACCATCTGCTTCATCTGAAAGCTAAGCCAGTCCTGCCACCAGGACTATTCCAGAAAAGCAACCTATACTCACGAAGGAGATGGAAGCAAGTACAATATATCACCGACCTCTTCTGGAAGAGAGGGATCAGGGAGTATCACTTATGCAGGAGCGGAACAAGTGGAACAAAACTTCAGTCCTGGTGACCTTGTGGTCATCGTCGATGACACTGCCCCAAGGAACTCTTGGCTAATGGGGCGTGTGGTGGAGGCTTTTCTCGCACCAAAGTATGTTCATCTCTAGGAGACAGAACGCGTCTCCTTCCTGAGCGGTATGGTGGCTGCGTGGTCCTGTGGTGTTTATACTTGCATACTATTGTTTGTACAGATGAATGTGGTAGCTTCAGGTGTTTGGAAATTGCTCCCAATGATGAACTAGACTTGTGGAGGTCTCCATTTTGTTTTTCTGAGGTCTTGGCTGATGTCTTTTGATTTTCCCATGATGTCATGCAAAGAGGCACTGAGTTTGAAGGTAAAACTTGAAATACATCCACAGGTACACCTCCAATTGACTCAGGCTAATTGACATAATTTATCAGAAGCTTCCAAAGCCATGAAATAATTTTCTGGAATTTTCCAAGCTGTTTAACTTAGTCAACTTAGTGTATGTAAACTTCTGACTCACTGGAATTGTGATACAGTGAATTATAAGTGAAATAAACTGTCTGTAAACAATTGTTGGAAAAACTGTCATGCACAAAGTAGATGTCCTAACCGTCTTGCCAAAAGTATAATTTGTTAACAAGAAATGTGTGGAGTGGTTGAAAAACGAGTATTACTGACTCCAACCTAAGTGTATGTAAACTTACGACCTCAACTGTAAATGTGATATTTACCTTTTTTTTTAAATAAATCTACAAAAATGCCTAAACCTGTTTTTGCAGGTTATGGTATTTGTGTGTACATTGATGATGGGAAAAAAACAATTTAATCAATTTTAGAATAAGGCTGTAACCTAACAAAATGTGGAAACATTCAAAGGGTCTGATTACTTTCTGAATGCACTGTATCTACCTCAATTCAGTGGAGGTTGCTGCGGGGCAGATGGCTCATAATAATGTCTGGATATCTTTCCACCTATCCGCTCCAGCCATTACCACATGCCCGTCCTCCCCAATTAAGGTGCCACCAACCTCCTGTGCCTGAATTATCTCATAACCCTGCACATCGACTTGATACTGGTACCCTGTGGATATAGCCAAGTTATCGTACTCATTGTTTACTTATTCCTTGTGTTATTTTTCTATTATTTCTCTTTTTTTCTCTCTGCAATTTTGGGAAGGGCCCGTAGATAAGCATTTCACTGTTAGTCTACACCTTCTGTTTACGAAGCATGTGACAAATACAATTTGATTAGACAGGTGGTTCACTCGCATGAGACTGAAGCCAAGCCTTTAGCTCAGCAGCCCAAAATAGTCTTGTGACAAACCCAAGTCAGTTAGACAGGCACAGACCAACCAACGTTACACAGACATCAGGCCACCAAAGTACAAAATATACTATACACCTCAGAGGTCCAGCTTCTCTATGACAGAGAGAGGAACATAAGCACACACACACACTGCGTCTGTGGTGTCTGTGTATGAGGTATTACTCTGGGTGAGGTTTTGGACTGGGCCATTAGTCATTGGCAAGGACCTTTCACCCTACTGTGGGGACTGAGATTACACACACGCTGCATCTTGAGCTGTGGACAAAATTGCGATAGGAGCTGTACAAGAAAACATATGCCATTTAGCAGATGTTTTTATCCAAGGAGGCACACAGTCATGCATGCATACATATTACATATAAGTACCACCGGGAATCAAACCCACTAGCTTAACATTGCAAGCATCATGCTGAAATAAAATAAAATCAAATTGTGTTGGTCACATACACATGTAAAGCAGATGCGAGTGAAGTGAAATGCTTGTGCTTCTAGTTCCGACAGTGTAGCAATATCTAACAAGGAATCAAAAAAATCCAGAACAACTACCTAATACACACAAATCTAAATAAAGGGATGGAATAATAATATGTACATATAAATATATGGATGAGCGATGGCCGAGCGGCATTGGCAAGATGCAATAGATGGTATAGAATACAGTATATACATATGAGATGAGTAATGCAGAATATGTAAACATTAAAGTGGCATTATTAAAGTGACTAGTGATCCATTATTAAAGTGGCCAATGATTTCAAGTCTGTATGTAGGCAGCAGCCTCTCTGTGTTAGAGACTGTTTAACAGTCTGATGGCCTTCAGACAGAAGCTGTTTCTCAGTCTCTCGGTCCCAGCTTTGATGCACCTGTTCTGACCTCGCCTTCTGGATGGTGGCGGGGTGAACAGGCAGTGGCTTGGGTGGTTATTGTCCTTGATGATCTTTTTGGCCTTCCTATGACATCGGGTGCTGTAGGTGTCCTCTGGAGGGCAAATAGTTTGCCCCCTGTGATTGGTTGTCACTTTAATGCCACTTTAATAATGTTTACACATCTTGCATTACTCATCTCATTTGTAAACTCAGCAACGTCCTCTCACTGTCACCTGCATTTATTTTCAGCAAACTTAACGTGTAAATATTTGTTTGAACATAACAAGATTCAACAACTGAGACATATACTGAACAGGTTCCACAGACATGTGACTAACATAAACGAAATAATGTGTCCCTGAACAAAGGTGGGGTCAAAATCAAAAGTAGAGTCAGTATCTGGTGTGGCCACCAGCTGCATTAAGTACTGCAGTGCATCTCCTCCTCATGGACTCCACCAGATTTGCCAGTTCTTGCTGTGAGATGTTACCCCACTCTTCCACCAAGGCACCTGCAAGTTCCCGGACATTTCTGGGGGGAATGGCCCTAGCCCTCACCCACCGATCCAACAAGTCCCAGACATGCTCAATGGGATTGAGATCCGGGCTCTTCGCTGGCCATGGCAGAACACTGACATTCCTGTCTTGCAGGAAATCACGCACAGAATGAGCAGGTGGCATTGTCATGCTGGAGGGTCATGTCAGGGTGAGCCTGCAGGAAGGTTATCACATGAAGGAGGATGCAGCAGTGTATGTGCAAGGTTTTAGACTGATCAAATGAACTATTGCATTTCTGTTCAAAATATTGTATCAAGACTACCCAAATGTGCCTAATTTGTTTATTAATAACTTGTCATGTTCAAAACTGTGCACTCTTCTCAAACAATAGCATGGTATTTGTTCACTGTAATAGCTACTGTAAATTGGACAGTGCAGTTAGATTAACAAGAATGTAAGCTTTCTGCTAATATCAGATATGTCTATGTCCTGTGAAATGTTCTTGTTACTTACAACCTCATGCTAATCGCATTAGCCTACGTTAGCTCAACCGTCCCGTGGCAGGGACACCGATCCCGAATAAGTTTTTAACCTCTCTCCCTCTACTATAGCTGTCTTTGGTGATTGGACTGAGAGGGATGGAAACACAGACAGCTTGCAGCTACCACATTTAACAATGTGTGATTCATTCACCATTACATCATCACTTTAAAAAAGTGAATGATCTTTGTTTCAGCTAAGGTTCATATGAATAGTACTGATGAATGTATTATAATTATGTTGGTAAGGTTGACTTGAGTGAAATATTGTTACGTTTTTTTATGCTTTGGTATTGTAATATTTTCTGTAATTGGTCTCATCACCTGCTGTTTCCATTTCAATAGCTAAGTTGTTTATGAATTACACAATTGTCAGAAAGTGAGAATAAATCAGGCTAAAATGCTGCAACAACATTGGACGCTTTGTGATGAGACTCCAAATTATATTGGAGATATGGCCAAAGAGTATCTAATACCAATGATCAAGGTAAGACATAGCTATAAATTACTACATCTGTTTGATGAAATTGTCACGCCATTATGCTATTGTATGTAATTGGAGCATTGGTTTGATTAGCCAATGTAGGTAACTAGCTAGCTATGATGGAGAGGTTGATGTTACAATGTCAACTAACGAAACAGATACAATTTCCATAATTACATTTTGAATATGGCTGAGAACAAAAATATATTGAGCCTCAATGTTGTTGGGATATAACATTAGCTAGCTAGCTAAAAATCTGTGTAGCTGGCTGCTAAGATACGAGAGATTAGCTGCGTCACAGCTCAGTACATAGAACAAATATATTGCCAATAAGGACATGCTGCATTTCTCACCTTGAATGAGACTGCATGATCTGTAATCATTCCGTATTCATCCTGAACGAATTGTGAATAATGATGAGTGAGAAAGTTAGAGGGTCGAATATCAAACCCCCAAGACATGCTAACATTGGTAATGGTGAGAGGTTAGCTTGTCTTGGATATGATTTTTGGCCTTCTGTAACTTTCTCACTCATCATTATTCAGGATTCATTCAGGATTATCTGTAATCATGTTAGCATCCACATTACCACATTAATGTAGATGTATTTAGAAATATATTGTATTCTTATTCACAATAAAAATAACGCAAACAATTATTTACCATTCATTTCTGTTGGGCACGAACTAATCAGAAAACAACCAAAACAAATTGAAAAATGCATCCAACAAGTTTGTAAAGTCACAAGCATGATATAATCATTGCCTGATAGGAATATGGGACCAAATATTATTTATAAAAATTAATTAGTACCCCTTCCTTTTTTTAAATATATTTTGGGGGTATTTCTTGTTAAACAAAATCTCTTAATCCGAACACATCTATTAGTATAAAATAATATAATTGACCTTTTTTTGCATACAATATAGCTCAGTGTTTGAATTTTATATTTTATACTATCGTTATTGCTTGCCTTTATCAAGGGTGTCAATAATTTCGGACCCCAATGTATATTAGAAAGGGTTCGAATACAAAAGATATTCATACTTCATATTCCAGCGGAAGATGAGAGTTGTGTCTCTGATCTACTTCTGCTCAAAGAAATACATGTACAGCCATACAGTATATCACTCCTCTCTGTTACCAACCTGCACCTCACATTACCATGGTCTTCTAACCATCCCCTGGTCCTGGTCTGTACTGTCACATCTCACTTCAGTTTTCTACAAGTGGAACCTAACATTCATGTGATTACCCCCATAACATACGTACACCCAAGAGTCAATGTGTCATTCATTTCAATCCCTCTCCACTCCATTGTGGTGCATTATAGTAGCAGTGGCATCCTCAACGCTCAAGCACACTTGATTCAAAAGCTCAACTAGTCATCAAGCCTTTGCTGTTGGAGGTATATGAGGAGCATAGAAACCATGTGTCTTACTTCCAGAGCGCCAGCCCTCTTCAGTAACAGCTGTTCTATGTTCCTGGCTGCCCTAGCCACTAGTTCCTCTGCATCGTTAGACTCTACTGTGTACAGGTTCTGGTTGTCCAGGAAGATCTAGAGAGAGTGATCATACACATTGGTTACACATACTGCCATAGTGTCTCTTGATAAATATCCATGTTTTATGTTATATAGTGCTTACTATGCGTTATAACATGTTATGAAGGGTTAGGTCACCTGTGTGAGGCTCTTCACGGCACTGGCGGTGTCTGCCAGTGTCACCAGCTCTATCTGTATCTGATCCACCCATACCTTTATCCTATAGGACAAGAGAGAGGCACAAACAACCAATCAGATCACAACAACATCAAACATCCCATACCAGTAGTTCAATTAAATAACTCCCTCCTCACCTAAATTAGCCAGCGTTTATGTTACTAGTAGCAGCCTATCATCTGCCAACATCCCTGTCAATCAGATAACTTTAGATGGTTTCAAAGCCAATATAACCACATCAGACGACTCTCACAAGAATGGAACATGGCATTACCTGTCCAGTCAAATCACTCAACAATCACTCTAATACAATGTCACCCAATAAGATCACTGGCCTAGCCGTCACCACTGCCAGAGTCAATCAGATCATACTCTCAGGGTCAAAGGAAAAGTCAAACATTCAAATACTTATTACTAGGTTCACACACAATGTCAACAGGTAGCTATCTCAAGCTGGATCAGACCAATGAGATTCAGACAGTGATGTGTGTGGACAGGCCTCTGCAGAAATCTACCTGTGTGTGTGTGCATGTGTGCGTCCTTGTTAAAGCAACCATAACCAAATGGGTCCACTTCATATCCAAGTGCAGTGGAGCCAAAAGTTCACTCACTGAGCTCTTGATAATATCACTACTGACATACAGCACCTTTGCCTGTCTCTGTCTCTTTCTCTCCATCTCTGCCTCTCTCTATATCTCACAGCCTTTCTCCCTCCCCCTCTCTATATCTCTCTCGCTCTATTTCTCTCTCTCTCTCTCTCTATTTCACCAGGATCACATTGATGGCATACCTCCTGACATCCTGGGCTGAGCCACTGTGGTGTTGCTTAGAGTAACAAAGAGCTCCGATGAAAACATCAGGGTCTGCCTACTAAGAATTGTTTTTATTCTGTAACCTTTAGAAACATTGTGAAACATTGCGCACACACACACACACAAACACACACACACACACACACACACACACACACACACACACACACACACACACACACACACACACACACACACACACACACACACACACACACACACACACACACACACACACACAGTGGGAGAGAGACAGGAAGAAAGAATATTGCAGGCAGTTGGCTGGGGGTTGGAGTGGGATGTAGATGATATCATTGTCATTCATTGACACTCACAGACCACGCCACACACACAAACACACACATCCGTGTGTCATTTGCAGCTATTCACACAGTCCCTGAGAGTAATGAGTGTAAAGCTGGTTACTTGAATGTGTCCAGAGGATTGTGACTGGGTAGAGGGAATGAGAGAGGGGGGAGGGGTGAGAGGAGGTTAGGTATAAGGAATAATTGTGTCCCTAATCTGTTTCTTCTCTCCTCTCCTCTCCTCTCCTCTCCTCTCCTCTCTATAGTGCCTGAGATTTAAAGCCCCGAGATCTGAGCAGACAGTGTGTGTGTGTTTGTGTGTGTGTGTGCGTGTGCCTCCATCCATGCATAGATGTGTGTGTAAATATTCCCTACTAGAACACCAAACAGACACGGTCTTACTTTCTCCTAGACAACTTTGGAGAATTTTAAAATGTTTAGTGTTTTTCCTTACTTGCTCAGAAATTTTAGCTGAAATTAGACTTCCCTGTCCTGGATCCTTTGTTTGAACTTCCCGATGCAGCTCTATTCATCCCAGGGGCTGCACCAAAACACTGACGCCAGATTAGAGGTGGAATGAGTGAGACCCTAGACTCAGACGTTCAGTCCCTGGACAATAAAGTAGACAAGCTCAGGGTGAGGATCTCCTTCCAGAAAGACATCAGGGACTGTAACATACTCTGTTTTACTGAATCATGGCTCTCTTTCCAGGTATATTGTTCCTGTGCATTCAAGTCAGCAGTTTCTTCGTCCAGGAAGAAAGAACTCTCAGAGAAATAGAAAGACGGAGGGGTTTGTTTCATGCCTAACAACTCACGGTGTGATTGGTACAGGAACTCAATTCCTTTGTTCTCCCGATCTGGAATACCTCGCTATCAAATGAAGACCGCATGACCTCCCAAGAAAAATGTACTCGGTCAGTCACTGCCATGTATATTTACCCCCAAGCCGACACCGCGACAACTCTCAAGGAACTACACTGGACTTTGTGCAAACTGGAAACCCCATATCCTGAAGTCGCATTTACTGTAACAGTGGACTAATAAAGGAAATCTGAGGAAAGCACTACCGAAATAATATCAACTCGCAACACGGACCATGGATCATTGCTAATATCCCTTCCGGGATGGCTACAAGGCCCTCCCCCACCCTCCCTTTGGCAAATCAGATCATGCCTCCATTTTGCTCCTCCCCACCTATAGGCAGAAACTTAAACAGGAAGCTCCCATGGTAAGGACAGTTTAACTTTGGTCTGACTAAAAGGAATCTATGGTTCAAGATTGTTGGATACCTCGGCCTAGAAAAGTTCCGGGTCAACACTGAGAATAGTATTGACGTATACAGTGACTGGGTTCATCAGGAATTGCATAGAGGACGTTATTCCCACTGTGACAATTAGAATTGATCCAAACCAAAAACCGCTGTCAAATGACAGCATTCGTGCAAAACTGAAAGTGCAAAACACAACATTTAGCCATGGCAAGGTGATTAGGAACATCGACGTGTACAAACAGACCAGCTACGACCTCTGTAAGGCAATTAAAGAGGCAAAACGACAGTGCAAGGACAAAATGGAGTTGCGACTCAACGACCCAGAAATTAGACGTATGTGGCAGGGACTCCAGACAATCATGGATTATAAAAGTAAAGCCAGCCATGTCGCAAACACCGACACCTCACTCCCAGATGAGCTAAACACCTTCTTCACCCGCTTCAAAAATGTGTATACAGCCCCAACAGATCCACGGATGACACAATTGCCATTGCACTGCACACTGCCCTATCTAACCTAGACAAAGTAAATACGTAAGAATGCTGTTTGTCAACCACAGCTCAGCTTTCAACACCGTAGACCCTGTAGACCCCTAGAGCTCATCACTAAGCTCAGGTCCCTGGATCTGTACCCCTTCCTGTGCAGCTGTGTCCTGGACTTCCTGACAGGATGACCCCAAGTGGTGAAGGTAGGCAACAACACCTCTGCCACATTGATCTTCAACACAGAGGCCCCACAGGGGTGCGTGCTCAGCCCCCTCCTGTACTCCCTGTTCACCCATGACTGTGTGGCCATGCACATCCAACTCACAACACTGGTAGGCCTGATTACCAACAATGATGAGCCTATAGGGAGGAGGTAAGAGTCCTGGCGGAGTGGTGCCAGGAAAATAACCTCATCCTCAACGTTAACCAAATGAAGGAGCTAATCGTGGACTACCGGATACAACAGAGAAAACACTTCCCATCCACATCGACGGGGCAGCAGCGGAGAGGGTCAAAAGCTTCAAGTTCCTCGTTGTGGACATCAAAGACAACCTGAAATAGGCTTAAGAAATTTGGCTTGGCCCTTAAGACCCTCACAAACTTCTACAGATGCACCATTGAGAGCATCCTGTTGGGGTGAATCACTGCCTGGAATGGCAATTGCAACGTCCACAGCAGCAGAGCTCTCCAGAAGGTGGTGCGGTCAGCCCAACGCATAACTGGGGGTGCACTGTCAGCCCTCATGGATATCTACACTACCCGGTGTCACAGGAAGGCCAAGAAGATCATCAAGGATCTCATCCACCCAAGCCATGGCCTGTTCACCCCGCTCTACCATCTAGAAGGCGGAGACAGTACAGGTGCATCAACGCTGGGACGGAAAGACAGAGAAACAGCTTCTATCTCCAGTCCATCAGACTTTTAAACAGTCATCACTAGCCAGCCTCCACCCAGTACTTTGCCCTGCACCTTAGTCACTGTTCTAGCCGGCAACCACCCTGTTTGGCACAAATCTACATTCAGACCACATTCACACTCCTCCAATACGTCAGTGCTGTGGCCAAAAACCTCAACATTTAAACACACAAAAAAGTGATACTTTGTAAACTCATTTTGCATTTGTTTTAAAACAATTTGTTGGTCATCTCCAACGCATCTACAAATCGACCCTTTGATTTACAAGTGGATATCTGTCAAACTGACCAATCCAGACGCACCTCTGCTCCATTCATGTTTAGTCAGCGAAGTTTGTCTGAGTTGACAGGGATGCTCTGCTCTGCTCATAGAGATAGAACTACTGTGGCTTTTAAAGTCTGGGTTAGAGAGAGAGAGAGCAAGAGAGAGAGAAAGAGGGAGTGTAATGAGTATCTCAGCGGAATGCTGTGTTGAACTATGGACTAATTACTCATCACTATAGGGGCAGACACAGTCTAACACACACACTCGTGTGACGATGCTTTTATACAACAGATAGGGCTTCAATACAGTGGGGACAGTTCAACAATTTAAAAAACACAACTACTAGATACAACTATACCATTTTGTCACCAGATCAAAAGGCAAAGGCAAAAAAGACAGATTGCAGTTTAATGTTTGGGACTGTCATTTACCCAACCTGCCATAGATACTTCTCTCTGTGTCGCATCCTATTACACCCCCAGAGTAATCAAAGGAACAGCTGAAGCATGGTTCCTAGAGTGGGGGGGAGGGGGGGGGGGGGGGGTGAAACTAACGGATCACACACCATAATATCTGGCTGTTACCTTCAGTTATCAGCCCTTTAACCCTGGAAGATCATTAAGGAACAGAGCATCACTCTTTTCTTCCTAGTTTCCCAAAGCTACGCTTGGCGTGTTAAGAGTCTAGACTAGATCATATAATCTGGTATTGCATAGTAATAAACCATATTTGGTCTCTGAAATAAACCCATGAAACATATTCTGTGTTTCACTGTATGAACTTGTAGGATTGGTAGTCACAGAATCGCATTAGCCGACAGTATAAAAGCATCATTTAATATATTCTAGAGTCAGCGTTAGTTTAGCGTTGACTAGTTTTGTCAACAAGTTGACACGACATGCCTTGGCATGCGCACGTCTTCATTGATCTCATAGCTGACCCTAATGAAGGCGACCAGCACGTGGGAATATGCTAGTAAAAAGTAAGACATGTTCAAAAGTAAGACATGTTCTTACAGGCTATACACTGTAAAACCATGAAAGATGTGACATGTTTTAGGGATAGGCATGAGTAATCAAATACTCCAGTACTCAAACCGCTGTGAAAACTCTATCTTTAACCAGAGAACAATCAAATACTGTAAAACTTATTTGGTCGAAATTGTTTCTTGCTTTAACTCTAACGTTCCATTTGTGTGCATTTGCAGGACACAACAAAATAATAAACCAAACCAAGTATCACAGTTTTGCTCCCTAAATTCCTTTCCCCTCTGTCTCTCACTCACTCAAATGTGTTCTGACTGCTACACAGGCGTAATGTCTGTGCCTACAGAAATAAATGCCTATAAAAACATATCTAAAGTGATACACAAGCCATTGTCACACCATGATCTGTTTCACCTGTCTTTGTGCTTGTCTCCACCCCCCTTCAGGTGTCACCATCTTACCCATTATCCCCAGTGTATTATACCTGTGTTCTCTGTTTGTCTGCTACCAGTTTGTTTTGTTTGACAAGCCTACAAGCGGTTTTCCCCTTGCTCCTGTCTGTTTCTAGTTTTCCTAGTTTTGACCATTCTGCCTGCCCTGAGCATGCCTGCCATTCTGTACCTTGTCACCCCACACTGGATTATTGCCTCTGCCTGCCCTGACCCTGAGACTGCCTGCTGTTCTGTACCTTTTGGACTCTGATCTGGATTACTGACCTCTGCCTGCCCTTGACCTGTCATTTTCCCTGCCCCGTTCTAGTAATAAACTTGTGTTACTTCGACACTGTCTGCATCTGGGTCTTCCCTAAAAACCCGATAGCCACCTTCCTTGCCAAATGACAACAGTTTTATAACAAATTCTAAATGGACCTTCCAAAAGCTTCTCCTTTCAGCAGAAATGTGTGAAAAGCTAAAGTTGCTACAGCTCAGCCACCAACATGTATTTTCACTAAAGAAAAACAAAAGGTCCCATCTGTCTCATCGGAACACCTCAGAGGCAATACTGAAACAGTTTGAGGACATTTTTGAAGGGATGGGGGCTCTGCCAGATGAGCCTCACCTGGTGGTGGATGAGACTGTTAGACCAGTTCAACAGCTTCCCCGCAAATCCCCATTCCACTGAAGGAAAATATATTAAAGGCTGTTGATTCAATGGAGGAACAGGGTGCTATTATGAAGGTCACCAAATTTACTAAGTGGATAAGCAACGTAGTTGTGGTAGAAAAGCCTGACAAAATAAGAGTCTGCCTTGATTCAAGTGCCCTGAACAAAGCCTTATGTCGGGCACATTACCAAATGCCTACCATTGAAGAGATACTGCCAAGCCTGGCAAAAGTGAAAATATTATGGATGCAAAAAATGGCTACTGGCAGGTACGGTTGGATGAAGATAGTAGTTACCTCACAACATTTTGGACCCCCAATGGTAGATACCGGTGGACGAGGTTACCTTTTGGAGTGAAACCAGCTGCAGAGAAATATCAGCTTTATCAGCATGATGCACTTCAGGGACTGCCAGGAATAAGCGTCATAGCTGATGACATCCTGGTATACGGCTGTGGTGCTAGAATGGAAGAAGCAGTGCAGGACCGTGACCACAACCTGACTCGGCTCTTACAAAGAGCAAGGGAGATGAATTTAAAGCTGAATGAAGACAAAGTTAAGCTCAGGCTCACAAGTATTACATATTTTGTCAGCTGAAGGCCTGAAGCCAGACCCCAAGAAGGTGGAGGCACTGCAGCAAACAACGCCACCTACAGATGCAAAAGCAGTGCAGTGACTGCTTGGCTTTGTAAATTACTTAGCCAAATTCCTACCTCATCTGTCTGACGAATGTGAGCCATTGCGTCGGCTGACCAATAAAGATGTCCTATGGGCATCCTCAACATGATGATGTACTGGAGCAAATCAAGAAATTGGTAAGCAACCAACCAATACTGAGATACTATGATGACCTCTTTGAAGATGTGATGCAAGTGACAAAGGCCTAGGGGCAGCGCTCTTGCAGAAGGGGCAGCCCATTGCATTTGCTTCAAGGACATTGACACCCATGCAGCAAGGATAAGCCCAAATTGAAAAGGAGTGCCTAGCCATAGTGTTCGCCTGTGACCGTTTTGATCAATACCTTCATGGTAGGGACTTTATCACAGTGCACACTGATCACAAGCTGCTTGAGGTTATCTGAAAACAAACTATTCGGTCTGCCCCGAAGAAACTTCAAAGGATGACGTTAAAGCGTCAGTGTTATCAACTACAGGTAGTATACAAGACAGGAAGAGAGCTTCACATTACAGATTTCCTTACTAGAGCAACACTACCAACAACAAGTCAACCGCAATATCGGACAAATGCGACTGTATATGCTCTACAGACTGAGGTTGAAGATGTGAACCATGCTACTGATCAAAACAACTCCTCGCAGACATGGGATGCTATTAAAGCTCTTTCAGCAGAGGACAAGACTTCTCGATTGCTTCAGTCTCTAATCCTAAGAGGCTGGCCGGACACCATCCTGGTGAGGGACAATTGGACATACAGAGACAAACTCACAATGCAGGAAGAGGTTGTCTACAAAGGCGACAGTTTAAACAGTGATCTAAACTCTACGCCCAATGTCTCTCTCTCATATCCAAGGGCACTCAGGGGTCAAAGCCAGTCTCAGGAAAGCCAGAGACTCAGTATTCTGGCCAAGCATGACCCAATAAATGTAATGTAATGTAATGCTAATGCTACCCAATGTATGTAATGCTAATCTAACTAAGCAGCAAAAGGAAACGCTGCAGCCACATGACAACCACTTTGGTCTAAAGTGGGAATGGATATGTTCGCCGTACAGAATGTTCATTTTCTGATTATAGTGGACTGCTATTCATATTTTTGGAGGTGGAGAAAGTGATTGATGCAACTGGCTGTTGTGTCATCGACTATTGTAAGCAGCAGTTTAGCAGATATGGCATACCTGACAGTGGTGTAGTTATGGATAATGGGCCCCAGTTCACAAGTCTGTTTGCTAAAGCCTGGGAATTCCATCATGTGACCTCTTCACCGTACCACAGTCAGAGTAATGGTAAGGCGATGGCAGCAGTGAAAATAGCAAAGACTCTCATCACAAAGGCAATGCAGGAAGGCACAGATGTGTGGCAAGCCATTTTGTTATGGAGAAATACTCCCACAGAGGGTTTCGGCAGCAGTCCTGTACAGAGCTTAATGTCTCGACGCACCCGTTCTCTGTTGCCAACAACTCCCAAGCTCCTCGCACCAAAGGTCATTAGGGATGTCCAGGCACACAAGCGTGCACATCAGGACAAGTCAAAACATTACTATGACCAGCATGCAAAAAATCTGCCTGTAATGAAACAAGGCCAAGCTGTCAGAGCGCTCCTGTCACCTCACGCCAGGGATGCCACATGGAGTCTTGGCACATGCATAGGGCACATCAGTGCAATGTCATATGAAGTAGATGTAAAGATCCGAAAGTATTGAAGGAACCGGAAGGACATACTCCCAGTTCCGGAGAGCATAGGGCACAGGAGGGACACATGGGAAGACTTGGAATATCCCCTACCAGGGCAGTTATCACTGCCAACATTACCTCCACAATTTCAGGAGGCTGTGGAAGAGGAAGAAGAGGCACTGAAGCTCCCAGAGGAGCCCAACGTCCCAGAGGTGCCCAATGTCCCAGAGGTGCCCAATAAGCTACCAGTGCGACACACTAGGACAAGGGTTAACATAAGACCGCCCCTGCGGTATGGGATGGACAATAAGAGATGGACAGGGCTTGTAGGCCTGTTGTAAGCTAGGCTTAGGGTTAGGTGTAAGGTTAGGGTTAAGTTGAGGAGTTAGGTTAAAGGGTTAAGGTTAGCTAAAAGGGTTGGTTAAAGTTAGGGGAAGGGTTAGTGAACATGCTAAGTAGCTAAAAAGTAATAAGTAGTTGAAAAGTTGCATATTAGCTAAAATGCTTAAGTTGTCCATGATGAGATTCAAACTCACAACCTTTGGGTTGCTATTTATGTTGCTAAATTGCTAATTATATGCCCACCCACCCTACTTTCATTTTTGCCTTAAGTAACATTCTGTCTGTCTTAGTACTTAGCACTTTCTAGTAAAAAGTACTCGAACAGTCAAAAAAGGTCAAATGCCCATCCTTAACACATTTCTAACCTAAACTTCAGTTCTTAAAACTTAATCGTTAGGCATTTAGATTTGCCAATAAGTGTTCTCATCTTAAACACAGGTGTTGAGAATGCAATATTAAACATGATAGTTTCATGTCTACTCCCGTGGTTGACGTCGCCGGTTTACTAGCCATCGGTCCTGGCATTCATCATCATGTGCACCTGGCATTCATCATCATGTGCACCTGGCATTCATCATCATGTGCACCTGGCATTCATCATCACGCGCACCTGCGCTTCATCATTAGGCACACCTGGACTCCATCACTTCACTGACTACCTCCCCTATATCTGTCACTCCCTTAGTTCCACACGCTGCTCGTGTTTGTTATATTGGTCTATGTTCCTTTTATTACTTAACTCATCACTTGCTTTCCGACTCCCAGCGTATACGTTACAGATAGTCAAATTTCAAACAGGAGAACATATTTTAAACAATAGTGTTTACTTTCCCCATCATCTTTAGAGTGAATTTAGTCATTAGAAAGTGATGTGACTTTCCATGCCTATTATTCAGACCAGTGTTAGAAATGTCAGTCACCTCACCTACATTTTGGCACATCTGAACAGGACATTTGATTCAAGAAATCTTTTCAATCACATGGTGTTGTTGTTATTCGACTGTGTTGAGTTAATTTGCGTTAACTCTCTGATTAAAAGACGGAGGGGCCTCACTATCATATTTCTCAGCATGCTGTGTTGCAGGTCAATTTTGAATAGTTAGTTTTAATATATTTGATTTATTGAACTTATACTATACAAAGATAAATCATTTAAATTTTTCTAAACGAATCTAATCCGTAAGGGGTTGGATTTATTGCACCCGTTACGGAGATGATTGTTCCAGTATAGATGGTTTCGGTAGTCTCCTTTGCATTTATTGTATATCCTCCCTCTGGCTGGATTCCAAAAGGACTTAATAATACGTTCTGCATTAGCATCGAACAGCCCCCGTGATATGCAGCTGTTCAGGGAAGCTAGAAACCATTATACATAGGCAGTTAGAAGAGCCATGGCTAGCTTTTTCAAGCAGAAATTTGCTTCCTGCAACACTAAATCAAAAAATTTCTTGGACACTGTAAAGTCCATGGAGAATAAGAACACCTCCTCCCAGCTGCCCACTGCAATGAAGATAGGAAACACTGTCACCACTGATAAATCCACCATAATTGAGAATTTCAATAAGCATTTTTCTACGGCTGGCCATGCTTTCCACCTGGCTACTCCTATCCCGGTCAACAGCACTGCACCCCCCACAGCAACTCGCCCAAGCCTTCCCCATTTCTCCTTCTCCCAAATCCATTCAGCTGATGTTCTGAAAGAGCTGCAAAATCTGGACCCCTAGGCAATCTGCACCCTTTCTTTCTAAAATTATCTGCCGAAATTGTTGCCACCCCTATTACTAGCCTGTTCAACCTCTCTTTCGTGTCATCTGAGATTCCCAAAGATTGGAAAGCAGCTGCGGTCATCCCCCTCTTCAAAGGGGGGGACACTCTTGACCCAAACTGCTACAGACCTATATCTATCCTACCATGCCTTTCTAAGGTCGTCGAAAGCCAAGTCAACAAACAGATTACCGACCATTTCGAATCTCACCATACCTTCTCTGCTATGCAATCTGGTTTCAGAGCTGGTCATGGGTGCACCTCAGCCACGCTCAAGGTCCTAAACAATATCTTAACCGCCATCGATAAGAAACATTACTGTGCAGCCGTATTCATTGATCTGGCCAAGGCTTTCGACTCTGTCAATCACCACATCCTCATCGGCAGACTCGACAGCCTTGGTTTTCTCAAATGATTGCCTCGCCTGGTTCACCAACCACTTCTCTGATAGAGTTCAGTGTGTCAAATCGGAGGGTCTGCTGTCCGGACCTCTGGCAGTCTCTATGTGGGTGCCATAGGGTTCAATTCTTGGACCGACTCTCTTCTCTGTATACATCAATGATGTCGCTCTTGCTGCTGGTGAGTCTCTGATCCACCTCTACGCAGACGACACCATTCTGTATACTTCTTTGGACACTGTGTTAACAACCCTCCAGGCAAGCTTCAATGCCATACAACTCTCCTTCCGTGGCCTCCAAATACAAGTAAAACTAAATGCATGCTCTTCAACCGATCGCTACCTGCACCTGCCCGCCTGTCCAACATCACTACTCTGGACGGCTCTGACTTAGAATACGTGGACAACTACAAATACTTAGGTGTCTGGTTAGACTGTAAACATCTCCAATCCAAAGTTAAATCTAGAATTGGCTTCCTTTTTCGCAATAAAGCCGCCTCTCCTTCCAGTTCTCTGCTGCCAATGACCGGAACGAACTACAAAAATCTCTGAAACTGGAAACACTTATCTCCCTCACTAGCTTTAAGCACCAACTGTCAGAGCAGCTCACAGATTACTGCACCTGTACATAGCCCACGTATAATTTAGCCCAAACAACTACCTCTTTCCCTACTGTATTTAATTAATTAATTTATTTTGCTCCTTTGCACCCCATTATTTTTATTTCTACTTTGCACATTCTTCCACTGCAAATCTACCATTCCAGTGTTTTACTTGCTATTTTGTATTTACTTTGCCACCATGGCCTTTTTTTGCCTTTTGTCACGTTATGACCATCGTTCGTGTGTGTTTTCCTTGTTTTAGTGTTGGTCAGGACGTGAGCTGGGTGGGCATTCTATGTTGGATGTCTTGTTTGTCTATTTCTATGTCTGGCCTGATATGGTTCTCAATCAGAGGCAGGTGTTAGTCATTGGTTTCACTGTGTGTTTGTGGGTGATTGTTCCTGTCTCTGTGTTTGTATGTGCAACAGTTTAGGCTGTTCGGTTTTCGTGTTACATTTATTGTTTTGTATTTGATTCGTGTTTACTTTGTTTCATTAAACATGGATCGCAATAGCCATGCCGCATTTTGGTATGACTCTCCTTCAACGAAAGAAAACCGTTACAGAATCACCCACCACAACAGGACCAAGCGGCGTGGTGAAAGGCAGCAGGAGCAGCGTAAAGAGGAATGGACATGGGAGGACGAATTAGACGGAAGAGGACCCTGGGCTCAGCCAGGAGAATATCGCCGCGCCAAAGAAGAACTGGAGTCGGCGAAAGCGGAGAGGCGCTGGTATGAGGAGGCAGCACGGCGACGCGGATTTAAGCCTGAGAGTCAGCCCCAAAAATGTCTTGGGGGGGGCTCACAGGGAGTATGGTTACGCCAGGTAGGAGACCTGCGCAAACTCCCTGTGCTTACCGAGGGGCTAGAGAGACCAGGCAGGCACCGTGTTATGCTGTGGTGCGCACGGTGTCTCCAGTGCGGGTGCATAGCCCGGTGCGGTACATTCCAGCTTCGCGTATCGGCCGGGCTAGAGTGAGCATCGAGCCAAGTGCCATGAAGCCGGTTCTACGCATCTGGTCCCCAGTGCGTCTCCTTGGGCCGGCTTACATGGCACCAGCCTTGCGCTCGGTGTCTCCGGTTCGCCTGCATAGCCCAGTGCGGGCTATTCCACCTCGCCGCACTGGCAGGGCGACCGAGAGCATTCAACCAGGTAAGGTTGGGCAGGCTCGGTGCTCAAGAGCTCCAGTGCGCCTGCACGGTCCGGTCTACCCAGTACCACCTCCACGCACCAGCCCTCCGGTGGCAGCTCCCCGCACCAGGCTTCCTGTGCGTGTTCTCGGCCCAGTACCACCAGTGCCAGCACCACGCATCAGGCCTACAGTGCGCCTCGCCTGTCCAGCGCTGTCAGAGCCTTCCTCCTCTCCAGCGCTGCCGGAGTCTCCAGCCTATCTAGCGCTGCCAGAGCCTTCCGCCTCTACAGCGCTGCCGGAGTCTCCCACCTGTTCAGCGCAGTTGGTGCCTTCCTCCTCTCCAGCGCTGCCGTAGTCTCCCGCCTGTTTAGCGCTGCCAGAGCCATCCGTCTCTACAGCGCTGCCGGAGTCTCCAGTCTGCATAGAGCTGCCAGTCTGCAAGGAGCTGCCAGTCTGCAAGGAGCTGCCAGTCTGCAAGGAGCCGCCAGAGCTGCCAGTCTATATGGAGCCGCCAGAGCCGCCAGTCAGCATGTAGCAGCCAGAGTCACCAGTCAGCATGGAGCAGCCAGGGCCGCCAGTCAGCATGGAGCAGCCAGGGTCGCCAGTCAGCATGGAGCAGCCAGGGCCGCCAGTCAGCATGGAGCAGCCAGGGCCGCCAGTCAGCATGGAGCAGCTAGAGTCGCCAGTCAGCATGGAGCAGACAGTCTGCATGGAGCAGCCAGAGCTGCCAGTCTGCATGGAGCAGCCAGAGCTGCCAGTCAGC
Organism: Oncorhynchus clarkii lewisi; assembly: GCF_045791955.1. Taxonomy (NCBI): domain Eukaryota; kingdom Metazoa; phylum Chordata; class Actinopteri; order Salmoniformes; family Salmonidae; genus Oncorhynchus; species Oncorhynchus clarkii. The sequence goes on along the minus strand of NC_092147.1, from coordinate 32,293,687 downwards.
ATGGAGCAGCCAGAGCTGCCAGTCAGCCAGGATCTTCCAGATCCGTCAGTCAGCCAGGATCTTCCAGATCCGCCAGTCAGCCAGGATCCGCCAGTCAGCCGGGATCTGCCAGAACTGCCAGCCAGCCGGGATCTGCCAGAGCCAACTACCTGCCTGAGCTTCCTCTCAGTGCTGAGCTTCCTCTCAGTCCCGAGCTACCCCTCAGTCCCGAGCTTCCCCTCAGTCCCGAGCTTCCCCTCAGTCCCGAGCTTCCCCTCAGTCCCGAGCTACCCCTCATTCCCGAGCTACACCTCAGTCCCGAGCTACCTCAGTCCCGAGCTGCCCCTCAGTCCAGTGGGGCCCTTGGTGAGGACTACTAGGCCAAGGTCGGCGGCGAGGGTCGCCTATCTAGGGACGCTAAGGAGGTGGACTAAGACTATTATGGAGTGGGGTCCACGTCCAGCGCCAGAGCCGCCACCACGGACAGATACCCACCCACACCCTCCCCTATAGGTTTAGGTTGTGCGTCCGGAGTCCGCAACTTGGAGGGGGGGTACGGTCACGTTCTGACCATCGTTCGTGTGTGTTTTCCTTGTTTTAGTGTTGGTCAGGACGTGAGCTTGGTGGGCATTCTATGTTGGATGTCTTGTTTGTCTATTTCTATGTCTGGCCTGATATGGTTCTCAATCAGAGGCAGGTGTTAGTCATTGTCTCTGATTGGGAACCATATTTAGGTAGCCTGGGTTTCACTGTGTGTTTGTGGGTGATTGTTCCTGTCTCTGTGTTTGTATGTGCACCAGTATAGGCTGTTCGGTTTTCGTGTTACGTTTATTGTTTTGTATTTGATTCGTGTTTACTTTGTTTCATTAAACATGGATCGCAATAGCCACGCCGCATTTTGGTATGACTCTCCTTCACCGAAAGAAAACCGTTACACCTTTACCTCCCTTATCTCACCTCATTTGCTCACATCGTATATAGACTTGTTTATACTGTATTATTGTATGTTTGTTTTACTCCATGTGTAACTCTGTGTCGTTGTATGTGTCGAACTGCTTTGCTTTATCTTGGCCAGGTTCGCAATTGTAAATGAGAACTTGTTCTCAACTTGCCTACCTGGTTAAATAAAGGTGAAATAAATAAATAAATAAATAAATACACCCTCTACCACATCTCCAGACATAATAGCACAGCGATGTAACAAGTCAACATACGGGGGAATTGGCAAGGTGCTAAACCACAACACTTTCTAACCTGCTTGTTATATACAGTCATGGGTGGACTAGGACAAGAATTTGGCCTTGGCATTTTATCCACACCAGCCCACTTCACTGCGCACGACACAACCCATACACACACACCCCATCCCCACATATACACCCTGACCCTACACACCCCACTTACGCACAGGCTGTGGTGCTGACACATAACAAAGGCAGTACAGTACAGCGTTTCTCAACCATCTCTTTACCAGTGACTTGCGAGACATGTTCCCCTTCCTCTTTTTTAACAAGCTCATGTTTTAAACAATTACAATATGCAAAAGCCCCACTGCAATAACTGTGCACCTGCTATACCCATTGTGTTATCCTCCCTGTTGTGCTATCTTATCTGCTGTTACCCTGTGCTTCTTCTAGTTCTCTGTCAGGTTGTCTGCTTAAGCCTTATACTTTATAAAAGCCAAGCTAACAACATTTCCCCTGGTGTCACTAAGCTTTATCATTTGTGGCACCAGCTCATGATTTGGTCGGACCCATGAGTAATCATCTTATAAGTAATTCACAGTCCTTTATTAAGAAGTACAATAAATCGACTACTGAGGTATTCAATAAATAAGTTGTTTCATCTAACACGTCCAAGCAGGAATGCATGATTCAAGATATTTTGATTTGCAATCTAATCCAGTAATTTTCATTAATTTTAGGTTGACAATAGACTATTGTTGCTATATTATACTTTCAAAATAGGACCAGAAATTCCAGATTGTTTATTTTTGTTCAATAGAGATGAATTACATACATATTTATGTGCACTAACTAATATCATAGGCTAATTCATTTGGGGTTCAAAACATGAGGAAGGCGAAACTTTAAACACATTAACTTGATCGCTAACTCTAAATATAATACCCACTGCTAGTAGCCATATATTCATCCAACAGTAAATATAATGTCCTAAAAAACTTTGCAGTTGTAGTCTTCTACCCATGAGATCTATAGAGCTATGGGCAACGCTTTACAATAAGGTTCCATGTGTAAAGGGTTAATAAAGGGTTTGTAATATACATTAACAATGATTTAACCATTTGTAAATGCATTATAAACCATTAGTAAATGGGTTATAAGAAATTGGTCAAACCAGTGAGATAGCCAGTCAGTGCTTGCCAAATAGTGAGCCACCATGTACCTCCAGCTATTAACCATATATACACTTACAAATGCGTATTATATTGGACCCTTATGTACCATCATGTAACCTTATTTTCAATGTTTGCACAGTTAAACAATAGTTATTTTCTCACTTTTGGGTGTAATGTATTTTTTATGTATGTTACTCTGTCCCAGGAACAGAAATGATTGGTTTTCAGACCAATGGTCTTGCCCCACGTCTGAAACGTAATGATGCGTTGGTAAACATATTTATTGCAGAAATTATGGCTTTATCTCAAAATCTCAAGCCATATTATTGGTGTAGTTTGCTGGTTTCTGAAAAATTCCTCGGACTTTGTGAGATCTGCCCACCTGTGAAATAAAGACGACATGGAATGTGCCCAGAATGTTGTGTTGACACTGACATCATGTGACAGTGCGTCGTGAAGAATGATGATGGACGTGGCTATGAGAAGTGTGCAAAGGCTAGACAGAAGATATTGCGCAAATGAAACGTTGTTCACAAGACACAAATGGTGACAGAGTTGGGAGGGTAAATTCACTATCCAATTTGTTTCACTTTCAAAAACAGAAGTTCTGCTGAATGATATAGCATGCTGCTCAGCTAGGTTAAGTAGATGGCTAACATTTGCTATTACTTTTGTCCTACCTAGCTAGCTAGGAAACATTAGCAAGCCAGGTAGAATTAGGTAAAACATAAAACACTTTTTTTATATAGACATTCTGCTAGAAGATTTGAAACAAAATAATATTTGACATGATATTGCTAACTAGCTAAGTAGATCACCTTTCCTGGCTAGCTAGATAGCTAGATAAAATCGACATGACAGAGTTTCCATGCAATTTTTTTAGATAGCTTTTTAAGATTAGCATGCTAGCTAGCTAGTTGTCTAACCTTAACTTGTATACAGTCTATCTAGGTAGCTGGTAAGTTAGCTAGCTATCTAGCATCCTTTGTCAGCACTATAACATGAGTGGGTCAAATTTTAGGACTAACTTACTAACTAGCTAGTGGATTAGTACAATTGTGATAACTAGCTAGCCCCTTTCATCTATGGAATCTACAGTGGGGCAAAAAAGTATTTAGTCAGCCACCAATTGTGCAAGTTCTCCCACTTAAAAAGATGAGAGATGCCTGTAATTTTTATCATAGGTACACTTCAACTATGACAGACAAAATGAGAAAAAATAATCCAGAAAATCACATTGTAGGATTTAATGAATTTATTTGCAAATTATGGTGGAAAATAAGTATTTGGTCAATAACAAAGGTTTATCTCAATACTTTGGTATATACTCTTTGTATATACTCATTGGAAAAGCATTCCTCAGGAAGCTGTTTGAGAGAATGCCAAGAGTGTGCAAAGCTGTCCTAAAGGCAAGGGTTGGCTATTTGAAGAATCTCAAATATTAAATATATAACAGTTTTTTGGTTACTACATGATTCCATATGTGTTATTTCAGTTTTGATGTATTCACTAATATTCTACAATGTAGAACATAGTAAAAAATAAAGAAAAACCTTGGAATGAGTAGGTGTGTCCAAACTTTTGACTGGTACTGTATATATATATATATATTTGTACACATATTTGACCCTTTTTGGGGGGAAGGCACAAAATGACCTTCATACTACCATTCACTTTTTAAAACTGGTATCTGTTACCTTCAGATGAGTCACGTGACACCATTAGTTTGTAGTTTAAACTGTTAGCTATTTGGGAAAAACTGATCAGTTATTGCACTATTTTGACCAATGCAATATAACTGTTTATTACATAAACATAAACATTAATAACATAATTAGAAGCTCTTTATAAACCCTTTACAAATGGAACCTTATTGTAAAGTGTTACCGGCCTGGGGAGGGGAGAGTTGTTCGCTCGATGCAGCGCAGGCACAGGACAGACAATTTCATTACTGTAATCATGCGGACAATGCAATTAACTTTTTGACCATATCATGGTGACAATGTAAAATGTGTTTTTTTCTACATTTACATGCACCTTTCCGTTTTTTACTATCCATGATCTTGGCTGTCTAAATGAAGACAGTGGGAGCAGATCTTGCCGATGCCACATTTAACTTGAGTGTGGGTGATCTAAACTCAGCCTTTCAGAAAAGCGGGCTGGTCCATCTTGATAGAGGGGCGGCCGTTGCCTATTGATCAGCCAAAGGCTCATTATAGATTAGTATAACAGAGACATTTTTGGGGAAAAAATCCAAAAATAAATTTTAACAATCCCATGGGCAGCTTGCCTTATCAACTTTTATTTGTTTTATTTTTATATAAAAAAATAAAAATGTCCAGCCCATATGGCATTAGCCAGAATTGCTAGATGGCTAATCCCCCTTGATTACAGTATTTCTTCACATACCATTGTTTTAGTTCTTCACCATTAGGAATTACACACACACCACACAAACACAAATAATTAATCAGTTTTACTTACAACAGTTACACAACCAACAACTGGGATTTGACAAATTAGGCGGGAATTTGAATTGTGGCAAGCCTACTTACATGAGTTGTGTTGGAAACTGCGACGACAGACAACTATCCGACGATAACAACAGTAAAATCAACACGGCGTGTGGTCTGTAGGTGTCCATTGCCAGGCGTCAACTCCCCGACCAAACACACACATGCACCATCACACGCTGCGTCCCGCTCCGTCGCCCTTTCCAGTTGTGTAGAATGGTCCACGCCAACCGAGCAGTTTGTGTCACACTCGGAAATAATAACCCAGCCCCGCCACAAATAATCTGATCAACTGTCAACCACGCTCTAACAGGTACCGGATTGGCTATTTATGTCGTCTCTCGCTCGCTCTTTCTCAACCACACCAGATATTACTCGGTTTCATGTAAAATAATTTATCTGGGAGTCTTTAATATAATCATTTGGGGGCTTTTTATGGCCCAGCCCTCTAACCTCAAAGCTACATCAATCCCCCAGACAGACAGAGACAGTGTGAGTGACAGGTAGCAGTGGACTGATAGCCTGATGACTCACACTAAATTATTCCACTGCTCTGTCGTTCGCTACATACTTTAGTCTGAGACTGCCATAATTGAAGTTGTTTGTGTACAAAACAAATTCATCAGTAATTGCATCGTCTCTAACCAATCAGAGTATCAAAACCAATGACGGATTTTCAAACCACTGCTTTATCCACATGCGTTTGGCTGAAGCAGGGAGTCTGGGGAGCCAGGCCAGTGGATTGATAGCTATTTGAGCGCGCAATTGAACAGACTTTTAGATATAGTGATTTATAGCATTGGTCTTCAACCTTTTCTTGCCCAGGGACCCACTCCCAGAAAAACCGCCGACCAAGGAACCCCCATCATACATTAGCAAAACATTGTCTTGTCTTGTCCTCAGGTGACTGATAATAGAAAGGAGAGTCAACATTTTTAAATTAATAAATTTGGTATAGTTTTTCCGTTTTTCGATCTCCCCACATTATAATTGGAAGAGGAAATGCAAACTCTAACATATGTGACCCGATTCAGGAAACTAGGCGTATGTCACAAGTCACGACTTCACAGGAGAGCCTTTTGAATTTAAACATTAAAAAAAAAATCAAAATACATTGTTTGGCAGAAATTCCTTCTCGAACATGTGAACTTTCATGTGCCTTAATATCAAATGTGTATATCATCCGTAAATACGAATACAATTGTTAAATTACGAGCCTAGTTCGTTTAGCCACAGAGAAATACAGCAAGCTTCCCGCTAGTCCTGATTGTATTGAGACAATGAGTGGGCTGGACATACCGAGAGATGAGTTTGGATTGGTCTGCAGTGTTTAAAATGAGCTGCCTGTAATGCGTAGATAGTCCTTTCTACTGTAGTTTTTTCGAAAGATATACAGCTGAAGTCGGAAGTTTACATACACTTTAGCCACATACACCTCAGCCAAAAACAGTTTTTCACAATTCCTGACATTTTATCCTCGTAAAAATGTCTCTGTCTTTGGTCAGTTAGGATCACAACTTTATTTTAAGAATGTGAAATGTCAGAATAATAGTTGAGAATTATTTATTTCAGCTTTTATTTATTTCATCACATTCCCAATGGGTAGGAAGTTTACATACACTCAATTAGTATTTGATAGCATTGCCTTTAAATTGTTTAACTTTGGTCAAATGTTTCAGGTATCCTTCCACAAGCTTCCCACAATAAGTTGAGTGAATTTTGGCCCATTCCTCCTGACAGAGCTGGTGTAACTGAGTCAGGTTTGTAGGCCTCCTTGCTCACACATGCTTTTTCAGTTCTGCCCACACATTTTTAATAGGATGAGGTCAGGGCTTTGTGATGGCCACTTCAATACATTGGCTTTGTTGTCCTTAAACCATTTTACCACAACTTTGGAAGTATGCTTGTTGATGGCTTTGTCCATTCGGAAGACCCATTTGTGACCAAGCTTGAACTTCCTGACTGATGTCTTGAGATGTTGCTTCAATATATCCACAAAATGTTCCCTCCTCATGATGCCATCTATTTTGTGAAGTGCACCAGTCCCTCCTGCAGCAAAGCACCCCCACAACATGATGCTGCCACCCCCGTGCTTCACGGTTGGGATGGTGTTCTTCGGCTTGCAAGCCTCATCCTTTTTCTTCCAAACGTAACGATGGTCATTATGGCCAAAGAGTTCTATTTTTGTTTCACCAGACCAGAGGACATTTCTCCAAAAAGTTTGAGCTTTGTCCCCATGTGCAGTTCCAAACCATAGTCTGGCTTTGTTTTGGAGCAGTGGCTTCTTCCTTGCTGAGTGGCCTTTCAGGTTATGTCGATATAGGATTCGTTTTACTGTGGATATAGATACTTTTGTACCTGTTTCCTCCAGCATCTCCACAAGGTCCTTTGCTGTTGTTCTGGGATTGATTTGCACTTTTCACACCAAAGTACGTTCATCTCTAGGAGACAGAACGCATCTCCTTCCTGAGCGGTTTGACGGCTGCGTGGTCCCATGGTGTTATACATGCGTACTATTGTTTGTACAGCTGAACGAGGTACCTTCAGGCGTTTGGAAATTGCTCCCAAGGATGAACCAGACATGTGGAGGTCTACAATTGTTTTGCTGAGGTCTTGGATGATTTCTTTTGATTTCCCATGATGTCAAGTAAAGAGGCACTGAGTTTGAAGGTAGGCCTTGAAATACATCCACAGGTACACCTCCAATTGACTGAAATTATGTCAATTAGCCTATCAGAAGCTTCTAAAGCCATGATATAATTTTCTGGAATTTTCCAAACTGTTTAAATGCACAGTCAATTTAGTGTATGTAAGCCTCTGACTCACTGGCATTATGATACAGTGAATTATAAATGAAATAATCTGTCTGTAAACAATTGTTGGAAAATTGACTTGTGTCATGCACAAAATAGATCTCCTAACCAACTCAGGATGTCTTATAAAAGGGGTTGCAGTCTGCGTGAAGCCTTCATTCATGTATACAGGTAAGAATCTAACTACTGATTCAGATATTATACGTTTATAATTTGGTTAGAAAGTTGTTTTCATTGTTAGCCAGCTGCAATTCGGTGGCTGGCTTGCTAACTAACAATTAATCTAATGTTATTTAGCTTGCTATGACCATCAGTTTGTGGTGCTAGTAATGTTACTCTGTGGATTGGGATTATATTTCATATTTTTGCTAGTTAACGTGGCATGTCTAAACCAAAGACCCTAAATTAAAATGTGCTGTTAGCTAGCAAACATTAGCGGAGGTTAGGTGGCTGGCTTGCTAGCTAACATTAATTTATGTGTGTGTTACGTTAGTGTAGTTGTCTCAGAATGCCATTTCGCATTGCTAGTTATAACCTAATGTTAGCTATCTAACATTGGACCTATTGGTTCACTTTAGCTAGCTATGACAATTGGTTTGTATTGCTAGTTAAAGCTTGCTGGCAGGCTAGCTAAAGCAGCTAACATTCCCTGTATGAACTGTCTGTAGTGTTATCTTAGAATGCCATTTTGCATCTATTGTATAATAATGCCAAAATGTATGTGTATCTGCAATTTGTCTTTCAGCATCAATCAGTAGAACATGCCTAACTCTAATCCACCGGTCATACAGTCATCAAAAAGAGTTGGCCAAAGCAAGCAAAGGCAGCAGCGCAGTCATCAACTACATGCACCATTTCTTCACCAACTACAGAGTTGGGAAAACACCTGTGGACCTGCAATTGTGATAACTGTAGTGGCCAAAACAAAAACAAGTTTGTGCTCTGGTATTGTGCCTCTTGGACCATGCACAAGCTCCACCACAATCTGGACCTTCACTTCCTGATCACAGGCCACACCAAGTTTGCCTGGTGCTTTGGCCTCATCAAGCAGTGCTTCAGAGAGACCAGAGTGAACACTTTGTCTGAGATTGCTGTTATTGTGAAGGACAGCACTGTGACAGGGGTCAACATCCCACAGCTGGTTGGACTGGAGGATGGTACGGTGCTGGTGGAAAGCTATGGCTGGCAACAACACCTGACTCTGTACTTCAGGGCACTTCTACAGATCAAGCAGTACTAGCACTTCAGGTAAACAAATATTTTCATTGTATGAGGTTATTCTTATCTAATCTTTGGAGGTGAATTGATGTTGTGCGGGGTTGTAATGTCTTCTGATTTTTTTTGTTATTCCCTGTTTTACAGCTTTGATGATCTGGAGCCTGGTGTTGTCGCCAAGGAGCGTTCGGACTGTCTGGACCAGGTTTCAGCTGCTGTGCATCCTTCCTCCCATAGATGGTCTGCCTGTAAAAGCACCACCTGGACTGGACACAGCTAGACAAACGTATATTTTTGACAAGATCAGGGAGTTTTGTGACGAAGAGGCTATGGACATCACATCCCCTGCACCAAAGTCAAGGGCAGGACAGAAACAGGCTCTCCGAATATATAGATACCCTTGCTCACGCGTGGTTTGGACGGACCAGTCATTAGCACTATCTGCAGTGCATCTATTCACATGACTCTCCTAACACACACGCCATACGTTGCTGATACTATTTTTGTTATCCTGCTACTCAGCCACTTTACCCTTGATTGTATGCATATACCTACCTCGCACATCACTGATATCGTCAATATTTATATTGACACTATTTATTTCTGCTTTTGCTAATATGCAAGTAACCATTTGGCTGTATCGTTTACACATTCTGAAGAGACCATCCACTTAGCAAAATATTGTCACGTCCTGACCTTAGTTCCTTTTTTATGTCTCTATTTTAGTTTGGTCAGGGCGTGAGTTGGGGTCGGCATTCTATGTTTGTTCTATGTGTTTGGCCTGGTATGGTTCCCAGTCAGAGGCAGCTGTCAATCGTTGTCTCTGATTGAGAACCATACTTAGGTAGCCTGTTCCCACCTGGTGTTTGTGGGTAGTTGTTTTCTGTGTCTGTGTTTTCACCATATAGAACTGTTTTGATTTTCATTTCTTTCCTTCACTTTGTTATTTTGTATTTTCTCGTGTTCTGATATAATAAATTATCATGGACACTTACAACGCTGCATTTTGGTCCGATCCTTCCTACTCATCATCAGATGAAGAAGTTTGTTACAAATATTTGTATGTGTGGTCGTGTTTTTGACATACGACAACAATATCATGTGACCATATCAAGTGTCCACCACATAAATATATGGCGCATGCATCTGTTAATGTACTGTACATGTGCACCTTACTCAGGTTGCATGGCCTTAACTAATGTATGGAATACTGTGATTAGGGCATGTGTGACAGTATGCTAATGTACTGGTGTGAAGGCATTTGGGCAGTGGTGTAAAAATACTAAAGTCGTTTTTTGTTGTATCTGTACATTACCTTATTTTATATTTTTAGCTACTTTTACTTCACTACATTCGTAAAGAAAATAATGTATGTTTTACTCAAAATATTTTCCTTGACACCCAAAAATCTTGTTATATTTTGACAGGAAAATTGTCCAATTTACACACTTATCAAGAGAACATCTCTGGTCATCCCTACTGCCTTTGATCTGTCCGACTCACAAATGCTTTGTTTGTAAATTATGTCTGAGTGTTGGAGTGTGCCCCTGGCTATCATCAAGAAAAAAAAAGAATTGTGCCGTCTGGTTTAATATAAGGAATTTTAAATTATTTATACTTTTACTCTGACAATGAGGTACTTTTTCCACCACTGGATGTGGCTGGGGGTCATAGCATTTATTTCACATGACCCATCAATGTAGACAAGTGTGTCTGGGTAAGTGACTAATATATATTTTTTAAATATCTGGACACTTTACCTGGAATTGTTATTGTAGGCTACTACCACCTTTAGTCTTAATCTTTACTACACTACTCACTGTTTAGCACATGACCTCACATGGGAATCCTTAAAGAGATGGATGGGGCTGGTTTAAGAGGGTATGAACAATGCTGAATGGGTGTAGACAAAGGCAAGCACTCCAGTAGGCACCAAAACTTTCAAAGTTTTCTCAAAAGTGAGTTGATCAACTTTCATAGCAGAATTACTTTCCCATTGTTCCTCAATTGCAGTGTATGATGTACCATTTTGTAGCTCTGAGTCTCTACTTTTATCCCATGTAAAAACTAACTATTTTCAAATGTTGCTACATAAGACTGATTTGAGCTGGTCAGTCACATATTAGTTAGAACAGTAACACTGAACACATGTTCGCTAAGATCAGCTGTTTATCTAGCTAACACTAGAACCGCCATAGGCCAACAGCCACTGACTTTAGATTTTGTACATTTAAAAAAATCAGCCCCCCAAAAAACCTGTCTTGCTTTTTCCCTGACCTTTCCTCAATGTTTATATTTTACACTGCTCATTTGTCAGAATTTTTAAATCACAAAAGTATTTATAGCATTTTACCTGTTTTGTTTTCACACCTATTCCCAATTTATCCAACCAAGACATTGTTCTGTAGGACGGTGGTACCCAGTCGGGCAGTACCCATTAATGCATCCTTCTCCTCACTGAATGACAAATGGATGAATAGGCGATAATTGTGCACCTTATTTCACAATTGAATTTAAATTGTTCCCAACAAAATTATAAAGAGGGTGAAGAGGTTGATTTAATTTAGAAAGAAAATAGTGTAATGGGTTTGTGTTATGCTTATTTATCAGGCTGTATCACAACTGGCCGTGATTGGGAGTCCCATAGGGCGGCGCACAATTGGCCCAGTGTCATCCGGGTTAGGGTTTGGCCGGGGTAGGCTGTCATTGTAAATAAGAATTTGTTCTTAACTGACTTGCCTAGAAAGGTTACATTTAAAAAAATTAAGTAAGCAGCAAATAATTTGACCTCACGCCTTGGGGGTTTATACCATTCTCCTTTTACATTTCACTTGGTAAAAGGAAGCTGTTATGGGACTGTTTTATTTACTATCTCTATTACTACTCACATTCATTGTAAGGGAAATGAAAACATACTACATGTGGCAGCAGGCCTTTAGAATAATGCAAAACAAATCATTGACTCTATCCAGCGAAGCAAACGATGCCAGCCCACTGAATGAATAACAAATGTAGGTAATGGGCGATAATTGTGCAAGTTACTTCACAATCAAATTTAAATTAGGCCTAACTGAATGATGAGGATGAAGAGGTTGATTTAATTTACAACAATGGTGTAATGATGAGTTTGTGTTATGCCTATTTGTCAGTGTTGTCCTTCATGTTAACAATTTGACCGTGTGCCTTGCGCTTTAATACCATTCTCTTTAATGATTTACTTTGTAAAAATAATCTGTTACAGGACTGTTTCATTTACTGTAACTATATTGCTAATAAAAATGTATTGTAAGGGAAATTAAAACATGCTGTGTTGTAGTAGGCCTTTAGAGTAATGCAAAACATATCCTTGACTCTATCCAAGTGGGTGAGCGAGAAAAAAGACGATGCCAGTTAGCCTGCACCTTCGGCCCATCAAAACTAGACCTAAACAGGGTGACAACTTTCACTGGGGACATGACCTCCCCACATTCTAAAATCCCCCCCAACATTTTTATCATTGCACTGTGATCCAAAAAGCGTCAACGGTGTACTTCAGGGCCATGCGTTTCAACCAGCTGGATTTAGGCCATGTGGACACCTCAGAGCAGTCAGGTAGGCTGTTTGGCGATTTCAACCAGCTGGATTTAGGCCATGTGGACACCTCAGAGCAGTCGGGTAGGCTGTTTGGGGGTTTCAACCAGCTGGATTTAGGCCATGTGGACACCTCAGAGTGGTCAGGTAGGCTGTTTGGCGGTTTCAACCAGCTGGATTTAGGCCATGTGGACACCTCAGAGCACTCGGGTAGGTTGTTTGGCGGTTTCAACCAGTTGGATTTAGGCCATGTGGACACCTCAGAGCAGTCGGGCAGGCTGTTTGGTGCTTTCAACTGGCTGGATTTAGGACTGCATGGACACCACAGAGCATGTGAAGAGGCAGTTGTTGTCTCTGTGTGTTGTGCTTTTTCTCCAAGTCGTTAAAGGAAGAAGAGCAGAAACTGGTTAGTCTTTATATGACTGATGTATCTGGCAAGGAAACTGCTGTTTTACTTAACAGGGAAAAAATTATTTCCAATGCTGAGCTAGTAGTGTAGCTGACATGTAACATTAGCTACCACAGCCAGTTCAGCTCTAGCCTCTAGCTATCTGTCAGGTAGCACTATTTAACAGCTATTGTGTGTATGGAAATGTTTTGTAGCCTTTTTTTGTCCCATTTCAACAGAAGTAAATTAACTTGGCTAGTTTTTGCCAGTTTATATAGCTACCATTAAAGCTAGCTAGGGAGCTAGCTCACTAACTGTAGCTAGCTCACTAACTGTAGCTGGCTCACTAACTAGCTAGCTTACTAACTAGCTAGCTCACTAAATGTAGGTTTTATTTTTGCCTCAATCACACTAGACCTGAATCAAACCATGAAACCAGCGGCCAAAAGGTGAAACCGATAATCTGACATTTTTTTTACAGCACAATGTGAGTATATATTAAAGTCAGTATAGCAATATAACTTTAATGATCTGTCAGTTTCCTGAGGTAATTCCCTACTTTTCACACTGACCTGTTATAAACAGCTCTACATGCTTCACTGTCATGGTGCACAGTCAGTACACAACACTATACCCATCATGTCTTAAGAGGATTAGATGGTGACAGTTGTCCCAGCAGGGTCAGACCACCAGGGAGCTGAGGTAAAGTTTTGCAGATGCAACACTTTATTCCCTCTGTGCAGCAAACACAGGACAAGCCAGAAGCTTCAAAGATTGAAACTATTTTAAAGCAGTCTGACAAACCTCTAAAGTTGATTTCCAAACTGTATCAAGGGTTGATAGAGACTTTCCCCATTGACACAAAACATGTCAAACAAAAATGTGAGGAGGACCTAGGAGACACTATTGATGATGATGAATGGATACAGATATGTTTGAATGTCCAGTCATGTTCATATAATCTCAGACATAAATTACAGAAATGTAAGACCTTTCATATAACATACTATACTGAACAACAATAAAAATGCAATATGTAAAGTGTTGGTCCCATGTTTCATGAGCTGAAATTAAAGATCCCAGAAATGTTCTCTCAAGTTAAGATAATGCATTCACCTGACAGGTGTGGCATATCAAGAAGTTGATTAAACAGAATTATGATTACACAGCTGCACTTTGTACTGGGGATGATAAAAGGCCACTCTAAAATGTGCCGTTTTGTCACACAACACAATGCCACAGATGTCTCAAATTTTGAGGGAGCGTGCAATTGGCATGCTGACTGACGGAATGTCCACCAGAGCTGTTGGCAGAAAACTGAATGTTAATTTATCTACCATAAGCCGACCTCAAACTTTGTTTTTAGAAAATGTGGCAGTACGTCCAACCGGCCTCACAACCGCAGACCACATGTAACCATGCCAGGTTGATATTGGAGACTGTTATCTGAAGAAATTGTGTAACCTAGCATTTACTGTATAGTGGCTAATAAACAAATTGAAGGTTTTTATCCTCCAACAATGTCACAATGGCAAAGTTTGGAATTCATTTTAGGTTATGTTCGTCCATGTCGGTTGAACCTTGTAGAAATTATTGCACTTTATGTACATAGTCCCCCCCATTTCAGGGGAGCAAAATAATTGGGACAAATTCACTTGAATGTGTATTAAAGTAGTAAAAAGTTAAGTATTTGATTCCACATTCATAGCACACAATGATTACATCCAGCTTGTGACTACACATTTGTTGAATACATTTGCCGTTTGTTTTGGTTGTGTTTCAGATTATTTTGTGCCCAATAGCAATTAATGGTAAATAATGTATCGTGTCATTTTGGAGTCACTTTATTGCAAATAAGAATATCATTTGTTTCTATACACTTCTACATTAATGTAGATGCTACCATGATTATGGATAATCCTGAATGAATTGTGAATAATGATGAGTGACAAAGTTACAGAAGCTCAAATATCATACCCCCAAGACATGCTAACCTCTCACCATTACAATATTTTTTTTATTATTATTTTTTTTATTTAACCTTTATTTAACCAGGTAAGCTAGTTGAGAACAAGTTCTCATTTACAACTGTGAACTGGCCTAGATAAAGCAGTGCGACACACGGAGTTACACATGGAATAAAGCGTACAGTCAATAACACAATAGAAACAAAAGAAAGTCTATATACAATGTGTGCAAATGGCGTGAGGAGGTAAGGCAATAAATAGACCATAGTAGCAAAGTAATTACAATTTAGCAGATTAACACTGGAGTGATAGATGAGCAGATGATGATGTGCAAGTAGTGATACTGGTGTGCAAAAGAGCAGAGAAGTAAATAAAAACAATATGGGGATGAGGTAGGTAGATTGGGTGGGCTATTTACAGATGGACTATGTACAGCTGCAGTGATCGGGTAGCTGCTCAGATGGCTGATGTTTATGAGGGAAATGTAAGTCTCCAGCTTCAACGATTTTTGCAATTCGTTCCAGTCACTGGCAGCAGAGAACTGGAAAGAAAGGCGGCCAAATGATGTGTTGACTTTGGAGATGACCAGTGAGATATACCTGCTGGAGCGTGTGCTACGAGTGGGTGTTGTTATCGTGACCAGTGAGCTGAGATAAGGGAGAGCTTTACCTAGCATAGACTTATAGATGACCTGGAGCTAGTAGGTCTGGCAACGAATATGTAGCACGGGCCAGCCGACTAGAGCATACAGGTCGCAGTGGTGGGTGGTATAAAGGACTTTAGTAACAAAACAGATGGCACTGTGATAGACTGCATCCAGTTTGCTGAGTAGAGTATTGGAAGCTATTTTGTAGATGACATCGCCGAAGTCGAGGATCGGTAGGATAGTCAGTTTTACTAGGGTAAGTTTGGAGGCGTGAGTGAAGGAGGCTTTGTTGCGAAATAGAATGCCGATTGTAGATTTGATTTTGGATTGGATATGTTTGTTATGAGTCTGGAAGGAGAGTTTACAGTCTAGCCAGACACCTAGGTTTTTGTAGCTGTCCGCATATTCTAGGTCAGAACTTTCCAGAGTAGTGATGCTAGTCGGGTGGGTGGGTGTGGGCAGCTAACGGTTGAAAAGCATGCATTTGGTTTTACTAGCGTT
This sequence comes from Oncorhynchus clarkii lewisi, assembly GCF_045791955.1. NCBI lineage: Eukaryota > Metazoa > Chordata > Actinopteri > Salmoniformes > Salmonidae > Oncorhynchus > Oncorhynchus clarkii. Next base: position 32,277,736 of record NC_092147.1, on the reverse strand, counting down.
TAAGAGCAGTTGGAGGCCACGGAAGGAGTGTTGTATGGCATTGAAGCTTGTTTGGAGGTTAGTTAACACAGTATCCAAAGAAGGGCCAGATGTATACAGAATGGCGTCATCTGCGTAGAGGTGGATCAGGGAATCGCCCGCAGCAAGAGCTACATCGTTGATATATACAGAGAAAAGAGTCGGCCCGAGAATTGAACCCTGTGGTACCCTCATAGAGACTGCCAGAGGTCCGGACAACAGGCCCTCCTATTTGACACACTGAACTCTGTCTGCGAAGTAGTTGGTGAACCAGGCGAGGCAGTCATTTGAGAAACCAGGCTATTGAGTCTGCCGATAAGAATACGGTGATTGACAGAGTCGAAAGCCTTGGCCAGGTCGATGAAGACTGCTGCACAGTACCGTCTTTTATCAATGGCGATTATGATATAGTTTTGTACCTTGAGCGTGGCTGAGGCGCACCCATGACCAGCTCGGAAACCAGATTGCACAGCGGAGAAGGTACGGTGGGATTCAAAATGGTCAGTGATCTGTTTATTAACTTGGCTTTCAAAGACTTTAGAAAGACAGGGCAGGATGGATATAGGTCTATAAAAGTTTGGGTCTAGAGTGTCACTCCCTTTGAAGAAGGGGATGACCGCGGCAGCTTTCAATTTTTTAGGGATCTTAGACGATACGAAAGAGAGGTTGAACAGACTGGTAATAGGGGTTGCGACAATGGCGGCAGATAATTTTAGAAAGAGTGCGTCCAGATTGTTTAGCTCAGCTGATTTGTACGGGTCCAAGTTTTGCAGCTCTTCCAGAACATCTGCCATCTGGATTTTGGTGAAGGAGAAGCTGGGGAGGCTCGGGCAAGTAGCTGCTGTTGGCCGGGGTTGGGGTAGCCAGGAGGAAAGCATTGCCAGCTGTAGAGAAATGCAGATTGAAATGTTTGAGTATCATGGATTTATCGGTGGTGACCGTGTTACCTAGCCTCAGTGCAGTGGGCAGCTGTGAGGAGGTGCTCTTGTTCTCCATAGACTTTACAGTGTCCCAAAACTTTTTGGATGCAAATTTCTGTTTGAAAAAGCCAGCCTTTGCTTTCCTGACTGACTGTGTGTCTTGGTTCCTGACTTCCCTGAATAGTTGCATATCGCGGGGACTATTTGATGCTAGTGCAGTATGCCACAGGATGTTTTTGTGCTGGTCGAGGGCAGTCAGGTCTGGAGTGAACCAAGGGCTATATCTGTTCTTAGTTCTACATTTTTTGAAAAGGGCATGCTTATTTAAGATGGTGAGGGAATTACTTTTAAAAAAATGATTATTATTTAAAAAAAATATATTTTACCCCCCTTTCTCCCCAATTTTGTGGTATCCAAATGCTGGAGGTTACTGTCTTGTCCCATCGCCACGACTCCCGCATGGACTCAGGAGAGGCGAAGGTCGAGAGCCATGCGTTCTCCGAAACACAACCCAACCAAGCTGCACTGCTTCTTAACACAGCGCGTATCCAACCCGGAAGCCAGACGCACCAATGTGCTGGAGGAAACACCGTACACCTAGCAACCTGGCCAGCGTGCACTGCGCCCAGCCCACCACAGGAGTTGCCAGTGCGTGATGAGACAAGGATATCCCAGCTGGCCAAACCCTCCCAGGCGACGCTAGGCCAATTGTGCGCCACCCCATGGGCCTCCCAGTCGCTCCTGGCTGCAACAGAGCCTGGGCTCAAACCCAGAGTCTCTGGTGGCACAGTTACTTAGACCACTGCACCACCCGGGAGGCCAGGAAATTACTTTTAAAGACCGACCAGGCATCCTTGACTGACAGGATGAGGTCAATATCCTTCCGGGATACCCGGGCCAGGTCGATTAGAAAGGCCTGCTCACAGAAGTGTTTTAGGGAGCGTTTAACAGTGATGAGGGGTGGTCATTTGACTGCGGACCCATAGCAGATGCAGGCAATGAGGCAGTGATCGCTGAGATCCTGATTGAAAACAGCAGAGGTGTATTTGGAGGGCAAGTTGGTCAGGATAATATCTATGAGGGTGCCCATGTTTACGGATTTAGGGTTGTACCTGGTGGTTTCCTTGATAATTTGTGTGAGATTGAAGGCCTCTAGCTTAGATTGTAGGACTGCTGGGGTGTTAAGCATATCCCGGTTTAGGTCATCTAACAGAACAAACTCTGAAGATAGATGTGGGGCAATCAATTCACATATGGTGTCCAGAGCACAGCTGGAAGCTGAGGGGGGTCTATAACAGGCGGCAACAGTGAGAAACTTATTTCTGGAGAGATTCATTTTAAAAAATTAGAAGCTCGAACTCTTTGGGCATAGACCTGGAATGTATGACAGAACTTTGCAAGCTATCTCTGCAGTAGATTGCAACTCCTCCCCCTTTGCCAGTTCTATCTTGATGGAAAATGTTGTATTTGGGTATGGAAATCTCAGAATTTTAGGTGGCCTTCCTATGCCAGGATTCAGACACGGCTAGGACATCAGGGTTGGCGGAGTGTGCTAAAGCAGTGAGTAAAACAAACTTAGGGAGGAGGCTTCTGATGTTAACATGCATGAAACCAAGGCTTTTCGATGCCAAGGCTTTTCGTGCCTGGGGACATGCAGGGCCTGGGTTAACCTCCACATCACCCGAGAAACAGAGAAGCAGTAGGATGAGGGTATGGCTAAAGGATAGCAAAACTGGTCTTCTAGAGAAATAAGGAGCCGATTTTTGGGGCGTGGTAGAATAGATTCAGGGCATAATGTGCAGACTGGGGTATGGTGGGGTGCGGGTACACTGGAGGCAAGCCCAGTCACTGAGTGATGATAAGAGAGGTTGCATCTCTGGACACGCTGGTTATACTGGGTGAGGTCACCGCATGTGTGGGAGGTGGGACAAAGGATGTATCTGAGGCATGTACAGTGGGACTAGGGGCTCCGCAGTAAACTAAAACAATGATAACTATCCTATACAACAGTATACAAGGCATATTGACATTGGAGAGAGACATAAAGCGAGGCATAGCGCAATCACAGGTGTTGATTGGGAGAGCTAGCTAAGACAACAAAAGGTAAGACAACAACAGCTAATCAGCTAAGACAACAACAACAGGTAAAATGGCGATGAATGGGCAGAGAGGGTCGGTTAACTACAGACAGGGCCTGAGTTCGGGGCTAGGGCCGACAGATAAATAAAAGATAACAAAGTGGTGTACAGTGATAAATGAACAGTCCAGCAGGCATCAGCTATGTAGCCAAGTGATCATAGGGTCCAGTGAACAGCAATAGATGGAACAGGGAAGCCGCGGGGTATTCATTTAGGATTATCCATAATCAAGATAGCATCCACATTCATGCAGAAGTGTTTAGAAACATATTTTATTCTTATTTGCAATTTAAGTGACCCCAAAAGGGCCATATCTAGATTGTGTATAAATGCAGGAAATTATCTTTAGATACCCAAACAAATTCTGACTTAGGACCCCCCAGACCACCTGCCAGGTTATGTCTTCCCCATTTCTAAAACCAAAGTTGCACCCCTGATCTAAACTACACTGAAACTAATTCCCCACATAATATGAGATAGCCTATAGACAAGATTAAGTTTACAAAAATCTGATGAGTGACAATATCAGGCCTATCAGTTGCTAAATTGTACATGAAGAGATGGTCGCGTCTTATAATTTACAGATGCAGGGAAAGGAGGATCACTTTATCAAATCCAGAGTAACCTGCAGTTAATATCATTTTGATATATATTTTGATCTATATAGTACTATAAAGGGCATATTCTGCAGTTCCTATGACACTTACCTTCATCATATTTAAGAGGTGCAGCTCTTTTTCCAAATTTCACTTTTTCCAAGAATATCTGTGCTGTCCATACATTCAGCACATGACCACTCGCACGGCAGCATTGCTCGGGCTAGTAAGCAACAACTAGTAACATAAAATAGGCTACAATGGATGAATGAACGATAGAAACCAGATAGAAACTGATAATGGTGCATGTAACTTCAATGAACTGAATGAAGAGGATGATTGAATTGGATTGATCTGAATAATGAGGGTGATTGAATTTAAAACAATAGTGTAATTATTTGTGGGCGGTCTAATTATTTTATTATGAAAGGCTGGAAATTGTATATAATTTCCCCACAGAGAGTCAAATAAGACACTGAGTACAACATACAATGTGTGTAGTTCACAGTGGCAAGCCAAACAAAACGAATGGATGCACTGGCAGCATTGCAAATGCTGCAGAATTTAGATGAGTTGGGGTCGGATGGAGGATCAGATATTGAGCTTTAAATCAACAGTTGCTGATGAAGAGTCTTCATCTGATTCTGATGTTGACTGCAAGCATCCTCTTCCAAGCCTATCAGCAGAAAAACCAGAACAGAGCCAACTGAGACGGTGATCCCAACTGCCAAGCTGAGACAGGAGTCTGAGAAGGATGGCACTGTTTGGGTAGAAAAAAGAGTGACAAGTTCATTTGACATGCAGATGTTGCGGCACATCAGAGATTGTACTGTTGCTCATGCACACAGAAAAGGAAACAATATGTAGGACATGTCTATGGATGAACTCAGGGCATATGTCAGAAAGAGAATGGTTGTGGAGTAATTTTGGTTTGATAGGCATGGGGTGGACTTTTTCCGAGAGACCATGCCACCGCTTCAGAGAGATTATGCAACACCTGAAACAAGGCCCATAAAAACTATGTGACAGATCAACAGATTTGTTTGTAGGTCTCGCTCACACAAAGCCCCGAAGCTGTGTGCTGACTGTGGATCCAAAGCTTAAAGAGAAGACAAGATTGATTCATGTGTAAAGGTATGGGGACATATACACCGGAAGCTTCATTAAATAGTACCTACAAAACACCAGTCTCAACGTCAACAGTGAAGAGGCCACTCCAGGATGCTGGCCTTCTAGGCGGAGTTGCAAAGAAAAAGCCATATCTCAGACAGGCCAATGAAATGAAATGATTAAGATGGGCAAAAGAACACAGAGAGACTGGTGTTTTGCGGGAACTATTTAATGAAGCTGCCAGTTGAGGACTTGTGAGGTGTCTGTTTCTCAAAATAGGCACTCTAATGTACTTGTCCTCTTGCTTAGTTGTGTACCAGGGCCTCCCACTCCTCTTTATATTCTGGTTAGAGCCAGTTTGCGCTGTTCTGTGAAGGGAGTAGTACACATCGTTGTACGAGATCTTCAGTTTCTTGGCAATTTTTCGCATGGATTAGCCTTCGTTTCTCAGAACAAGAATAGACTGACGAGTTTCAGAAGAAAGTGCTTTGTTTCTGGTAATTTTGAGCCTGTAATCAATCCACAAATGCTGATGCTCCAGATACTCAACTAGTCTAAAGAAGGCCATTTTTATTGCTTCTTTAATCAGAACAACAGTTTTCAGCTGTGATAACATAATTGCAAAAGGGTTTTCTAATGATCAATTAGCCTTTTAAAATGATAAACTTGGATTAGCCTACACAATTTGCCATTGGAACACAGGAGTGTTGGTTGCTGATAATGGGCCTCTGTACACTACTGTAGATATTCCATAAAAAATCTGCCATTTCCAGCTACAATAGTCATTTACAACATTAACAATGTCTACACTGTATTTCGATCAATTTGATGTTATTTTAATGGACAAAAAATTTGCTTTTCTTTCAAAAACAAGGACATTTCAATGTGACCCCAAACTTTTGAACGGTAGTGTATATTTTCGCGGACCCCCATGCATTACCTTTGCGGACCTCCGGTTGAATTATCCTGATTTAGAGTATCAAATTTAAGCCTTTACAATGTGATCCATCTGAAGGGTTTTACAAGATGCACTACCTTTACAAGCACTATGAGTTACATACTTGTTACCCGGCCAAGGATGTTGTGCCAAAAGCTGGGCCTACATAGCCGTTGGTTGCTTTGCTAACAAGACAAGTTTTATTATATGTATAGCAGAGACTTGGTGTTACAGTAAACATCACACGATCGCCTAGTCTACTGTATATGTTTTGCCTATGGGTTGTGTCCTTCAATATTGGTGATACATTTCAATGTAAAACTGCCTGTGAAAACAATGTAACCAATCTACTGTATATATTATGTATCAGGTGACAGAGGCCATGTTTGATTGGACAACAGATGATCCAGTCAGATAGTCCAATCCAGAGGCAGGGCAGGGCAACACAGCCGGAATGCTTGGGATTTTTGGTTGTCAATCGTTGCTAAGCAACCACACACCGTCTAGCTCGTCCTCTCACCTGCTCTCTCTCACCCCCCCTCGCTCTCACTCACAAACACACACAAGTACACACACATACACATTCTCTCGCTCTCTTCTTCACACAGATGTGTGAGCAAGGGAGCAGTTGTACCATGGTAATGTAATCTACAGTGAGATCTGCCTAGACAGAGAGAGGAGAAAAGAGGAGAGAAGTAGAGCGAGTCAAAGGAAGGACATGGTAGTGCTGAAAGGCAGGAGGCCTTGACAGATAATAGACAGAGATGGAGATAGAGCCCCCAGTCTCTCTCAGTTAACTGCCGATGCAGAGGTGCTAGAGCTAGACTAATGGTTACTATATACGCTAGATATATACGTGTGTGTGTGTGTGTGTTTGTGTGTGTGTGTGTGTGTGTGTTTGTGTGTGTGTGTGTGTGAATGTCTGTGCCTGCGTGCGTGAGAGCGTGCATGTGAGTGTACAACATGTGCAGTGTCCAGAAGCGGTATGTCTGTGTTATGGTCCATAACAAGCCATCACCGAGAGGCTGCTTTCCCATGCTGTACATACAGTGTACATACAGGAATGATAGTATTGCTATAATAATACATGTATGTACAGTATAGCTGTAAGAGAGCAGAAGGCAAATACTATAGATGCATAATACAGAACACACTCAAAGATGTAAGCAAAACTCCATTTAGCTTGTGGAATAAATCTCTTTTTATATTTATTCTTTAGATTTTAGGGAAACAGCCTTTTTTACAGCACAATTTGCATAATAATATCTTAACACATCCTGTGTACAACCACAAAACCAGAACAATAGATTCCCCATTTTTACACTGAGTGAAAAACAAGACCATTTTACAAGCATAATCTTTATACAGTCGGCATACAACTTCCGATAAATCTATACATATTATCTCCCTCTTTTTGAACATATCTGGAAGCAAAATATTGACAGACATGCAACATCCAGTGTGGTAACAGGAAGTCTCAAACAACTGAAATTAAGTAGATTTGTCCCCTCTGGTTGGCTGGGCATCTTTGACGTAGTTTTACAGTCAGACACCCATGGGTTGACAACGCACGGTCAGATCACATAATCACCTTCTCACACACACCACTAGAGACAGACAGACAGACAGGTTTTAAGTGTTTTGTATTTTTGTTTTACACTCACATGCTCAAACCTCAGACAATACGAACAATCAATCTCTGTAGAAAATAAAACACTTTATATTTACATAGATCAGATGAGTACGCCACATTCACACCCCTCACAGATACACACGTTTGATTGGTTTCATGGCTACTAGGAACGGACTGAGCGACAATGGATATTGACAATCTAGCTGAGTGTAATCTGAGGAGAACATGAAAGGGGGGGCAGACCTGGAGTTGGGCTTTGAAAATGACCTCATAATTCTTCTCAGACTGAACATCATGGATTTATACATACATGTATGTGTTGGTGGTTATATCAACCATACAGTTTGATGGTGTCTCCTCAGATATGAAGCAATATGTACCTTAAATTGTTTGTGATTGTAGATTTAATTTGAGTTTTTCTTTTGCCATGTAAATTAAAAACAGTGTCATGTGAACTCCTTCATACATCACAAACTCAAAATCATCTCAACATAAAGACACTAACTGGAACAGCCACTTCGACTTGTATGTTATGACACTTTACACGGAACAAGGAAATCAGTCAACAATGTAATACTAAAGTGCACAAGCTTTATGTATATGATTGTATACAGGTAGTAAAAAAATGTATCTATATTTTTTTCTATTTTTCTTTAACAATATATAAATCAAAATAAATCAAAATTCTCTTCATAAGATACATATTTTCAGACGCGATGTTCACTGATATTACATGTTAAGAAAATGCATTCAAACACAAAGTCTATGTTGCATAGAATTACTTCAACAGAACCAATGGGTTTGCTTACAAAATAAGGTTGGCACGACAATTTAATTTTTGTAAAACTTTTTTTTACCTTTCTTTAAAATCATGATAATTTTTTGTTTTATGAACATTCTGACATCTTGACTCATGAACATTCTGACATCTTGACTCAGTGTCTGCATTTCGAGCCTCTGATATGGACTTTATGTATTAGGAAATTGCATCTGTCACCCCTAGTTCCTCAGTGATATGCCTAGACACTAGCAGTCGGGTTCAGGGTAGTAGGTCTGTTGGGTCACCTGGTGATGTTGTTTACTATGATATATTCATAGTCTGGGTACAAATCTTTTTAGCTAATATTCCCCTCCCTGCCACTCCTGTCATTTACCAAAGACACAGAGTACAAGGAATGGAATGTAATAGCTGAACCGAGAAGTAAACCAGGCTACGATAGTGATGACTGACAGTAACATAAGGCTATACTGTATATAAGTGTGTATCAGCATGTCCCGGCCATATGTGATGACTGGGCCATAGGTAATGACTTAGAGCATTGAGCAGAGACAGTGCCACAGGCTGGTTCACTGTGTTGTTGCATTACCTCCACTTACACTGACACCGACTGCACAGTGTACAATTTACAGTGTACTGTGTACAGCATGATGTTGGATGTTCTGTTAATAAACAAACCACACATTGATTTTTAAAAGAACAGTTCACACTTTCTTTTTTGAGAGGAAAATAGGCCATGTGTGACGACTGACACACAGCATACAGAACCAGACTGTGATGGCACACACAGCATACAGAACCAGACTGTGATGGCACACACAGAGAGGACAGGTGTGTTTACCTGTTGCTTTGACATAGAACAGGTGAGCGGCCCAGTTTGGGGAGCAGAGCACTTCACCAGAGAGATGCTACACATCCTTCTGTCCGATTGCAGGACGGGCAAAGTGGCCAGCAATCCAGGTTTCTCTCTCAAACCAGAGCTATTGTTTAAGCCTCCAGTCACGTGTGTGAAAGACAACACAAAAACATCAAGTCAGATGAGTCCAGTAAAATCACATGATCTTCCTCAGTCAGTAACATTCAGGACATAATAGGGGATAGCTTGAAGGGGAAGGGACCTGACATCCCCTTTCTATCTGTTCTCTTCTCCCCGCCTGTAAGAGGAGGGATATCCATGTAGAAGTTCTCCTCTAATGTCTCAGTTGTAAAATGAGTTCTACATTCACCATTTGAACTGCATTTTCCTATTTTTTCCAATGAATAACACCCAGTATAACTGCATAACGTCAGAGCTAAAGTGATTGGATTGTCTGTGCTCCTTCCATACATACCTTCTGTACAGAATACATTTAGTCTTTAGAATAAACTGCACATGAGGAGACCCCTCGCATCATCTGCAATATCTGTATGTTTTATTGTTATAAACTCTATGTTCATAAATAACATTTCTCTGTACAGTGTGTCTTTGATATATTTAATATTCAGACATATATATATCTACATCTGAATGTACATTAACACTTGTCCAGGTAAGGTCGAGTTGGAGTTTTATGGCGGTTGACAACTAACTGTAATAGGGAATTACCGCCACCTATTGGACGGAAGTGTTCAGATAATGTCAGTTTCAGTTACTGCAATATCAACCATAGATTTTCAATGTACAGACACCTTGTTTTTTTTGTGTTTTTTTTTACATTACATGAATAGTATCATACAACAAACATTCCATAATTTGTCAAGCAGCTCAGGACAAAAAACAAATACATTGATTTGCACCCCACCGACTGACTGAATGACAGACAGATTCACAGATCACAAAGATCTTAAAGTGGAGGCTATGATTAACCATAGACAACAGCATCAGATCCAGACAAAACAGAAAGGAGTAGTTCTGGCATGGTAATTACTCTGTGGTATTCCTGCACAGTCCTGATTGACGTCAGGTTTTGCATCCGACATGTCCAGCAGAGAGCTGGGAGATAGTGAGATGTGTGTGTCCTCTTACAGCAGATAAGGGGACTTCTTCATTTCTCTCTGTGTGTGTGTGTGTGTGTGTGTGTGTGTGTGTGTGTGTGTGTGTGTGTGTGTGTGTGTGTGTGTGTGCTGGCAGCCTCTATCCAATCCGGGGTACAGTCTCTGAATATTTGGTCCAATCAGAAATCAGGATTGAGTCTCTGGCTGTTACTATCCAATAAAGAATCAGGGTACAGTCCATGTATGGCAGTGTGAGGGGATAGGCCCCCTTCCTTCCTTCCTTCCTTCCTTCCTTCCTTCCTTCATTCCTTCATTCATTCATACAATAACACAAAGGAGATGAAGGGCACTCTGTAACGCAACTCATATCCCTTTTCCTCTTTTTCGTCCTCCTCTACGAGCAACCACTGACCAATACTATTCATTGACCTTCACTGACATCTGGTTGACCTCTCTGTGACCTCAAGTTGATCTCTCAGGACTGGTTGTGTGTGGAATTGACCAGCAGCTTGTGCCAGCTGACCACCCTCTTCCTCATGTCCACCTTGTCCAGCCAGATGTAGGCCTCTCCTATCAGGGTCTTCTTCATAAACTTACCCCCGTTAGACACCAGGAACAACTAGGGACAGGAGAGAACATACACATACTTGTAGTGGGTATCCTGTGTGTGTGTGTGTGTGTTTATATTTGTTTGTTTGTGTGTGTGCGAGCATGTGTTTGGTTTTACTATCCTTGTGGGGACCAGAAGTCCTCACAAGGATAGCAAAACAAGGAATACTCAGACAAATGGGGACATTTTGCCAGTCCCCACAAGACAAAAAAGGCTATTTTAGGTTTAGGGATTAGGTTTAGGGTTACAGTTAGGATTAGGGTTTAGAAATTAGGTTTAGGGTTACAGTTAGGTTTAGGGATATGAAGTTAGGGTTAGGGTTTAGAAGTTAGGTTTAGGGTTTTGAAGTTAGGATTAGGGATTTGAAGTTAGGTTTAGGGTAAGGGGTTTAGGGATATGGTTAGGGTTAAGATTTTGAATGGGAATCAATTATTTGGTCTCCTCAGGGATAGTAAAACAAAAATGTGTGTGTGTGTGTGAAAAGTACAAGAATTACATGTATTAAACACACACACACACGAGCCTATTAGAACAATTAACAGTCTGAATGAAGCAGGAAACCAGAGACATGTGTTTGTTACCTGCAGGGAGTGTCCGGTGGGGTTGAGGCTGAACCTAAAGGTCTCGTTGAAGGAGGGTTCTCTGTCATGTCGACACACTCTTGTCTTCTTCTTGATGATCCTCTTCTGAGTCGCCACATTAACAACGTACAGCTTCACATAGAGATCTACAGAGAGACAGAGTCAGACGGTCAGACAGTCAGTGAGGCAGACAGACAGACATGCACAGGTGCACAGTCTTGTACAGCTAACCTTGTGGGGACACACAATTCAGTCCCATTCAAAATCCTATTTTCCCTAACCCCTAACCCTAGCCCGTACTAACCCTAACCTCAAAATTTTACGTAATTCTAACCCTAAGACAAATTCTAACCTTAACCCTAAACCCCCTAAAAATAGCATTTGACCTTGTGGTGACTAGCAAAAATGTCCCCTATCGGTAAAGTGTTTGTTTGTTTAATATTCCTATCCACACACGCACACACAAACACACACACACACACACACACACACACACACACACACACACACACACACACACACACACACACACACACACACACACACACACACACACACACACACACACACACACACACACACACCTGGTAGGTGGTCTGGGCTCTTGAACTTGTAAGTGATGTTTCTACACTGTAGAACCTCCAGGACCAGCTGGTCTCCCTCTTGTTTCACCTCCTTCTTCAAGGCCACCTTGATCTCCCCCATCATCTGGGTCTTACCCCCATCCCCTGGGGGAGAGGTAGTAAGAGGGGAGGAGGGTGAGAGGGGGAGGAGGGGACGAGAGAAGGGCAGGAGGGGGAGGCGAGGCAGAGAGAGAGAGAGAGAGATACTTGAATCAGTTATAGAACCCATTGCCATTTATGGTTATGAGGTCTGGTGTCCGCTCACCAACCAAATATTCACAAAATGGGACAAACACCAAATTGAGACTATGCATGCAGAATTCTGCAAAAATATCCCCAGTGTACAAGGTAAAACACCAAATAATGCATGCAGAGCAGAATTAGGCTGATACCCACTAATTATCAAATCTAGAAAAGAGCTGTTAAGTTCTACAATCACCTAAAAGGAAGCAATTCCCAAACCTTCCATAACAAAGCCATTGCCTACAGAGAGATGAACCTTGAGAAGAGCCCCCTAAGCAAGCTGGTCCTGGGGCTCTGTTTACAAACAGACGCCACAGAGGCCCAGGACAGCAACATAACTAGACCCAACCAAATCATAAGAAAACAAAAAGATAATTTCTTGACTCGTTGGAATTTGCAAAAAAAAACGAGCAAACTAGAATGCTATTTGGCACTAAACAGAGAGTACACAGTGGCAGAAAACCACTGTGACTGACCCAAAAAGGACATCTTTGACTATGTAAAGAATCAGTGACCTTGCTATTGAGAAAGGCCGCCGAAAGCAGACCTGGCTCTCAAGAAAAGACAGGCTGTCAGTGTGCACACTGCCCACAAAATGAGGTGGAAAATTAGCTGCACTTCCTGACCTCCTGCCAAATGTATTATTATATGTATTAGACCATACAGTGGGGCAAAAAAGTATTTAGTCAGCCACCAATTGTGCAAGTTCTCCCACTTAAAAAGACGAGAGGGGCCTGTAATTTTCATCATAGGTACACTTCAACTATGACAGATAAAATGAGAAAAAAAATCCAGAAAATCACATTGTAGGATTTTTTATTAATTTATTTGCAAATTATGGTGGAAAATAAGTATTTGGTCAATAACAAATGTTTATCTCAATACTTTGTTATATACCCTTTGTTGGCAATGACAGAGGTCAAATGTTTTCTGTAAGGTTTCACAAGGTTTTCACACACTGTTGCTGGGATTTTGGCCCATTCCTCCATGCAGATCTCTAGAGCAGTGATGTTTTGGGGCTGTTGCTGGGCAACATGGACTTTCAACTCCCTCCAAAGATTTTCTATGGGGTTGAGATCTGGAGACTGGCTAGGCCACTCCAGGACCTTGAAATGCTTCTTACGAAGCCACTCCTTCGTTGCCCGGGCGGTGTGTTTGGGATCATTGTCATGCTGAAAGACCCAGCCACGTTTCATCTTCAATGCCCTTGCTGATGGAAGAAGGTTTTCACTCAAAATCTCACGATACATGGCCCCATTCATTCTTTCCTTTACACAGATCAGTTGTCCTGGTCCCTTTGCAGGAAAACAGCTCCAAAGCCTGATGTTTCCACCCCCATGCTTCACAGTAGGTATGGTGTTCTTTGGATGCAACTCAGCATTCTTTGTCCTCCAAACACGATGAGTTGAGTTTTTACCAAAAAGTTATATTTTGGTTTCATCTGACCATATGACATTCTCCCAATCTTCTTCTGGATCATCCAAATGCTCTTTAGCAAACTTCAGACGGGCCTGGACATGTACTGGCTTAAGCAGGGGGACACGTCTGGCACTGCAGGATTTGAGTCCCTGGCGGCGTAGAGTGTTACTGATGGTAGACTTGTTACTTTGGTCCCAGCTCTCTGCAGGTCATTCACTAGCCCCCCCCCCCCCCCCCCCCCGTGTGTTTCTGGGATTTTTGTGATCATTTTGACCCCACGGGGTGAGATCTTGCGTGGAGCCCCAGATCGAGGGAGATTATCAGTGCTCTTGTTTGTCTTCCATTTCTAAATAATCGCTCTCACAGTTGATTTCTTCAAACCAAGCTGCTTACCTATTGCAGATTCAGTCTTCCCAGCCTTTTGCAGGTCTACAATTTTGTTTCTGGTGTCCTTTGACAGCTCTTTGGTCTTGGCCATAGTGGAGTTTGGAGTGTGACTGTTTGAGGTTGTGGAAAGGTGTCTTTTATACTGATAACAAGTTCAAACAGGTACCATTAATACAGGTAATGAGTGTAGGACAGAGGAGCCTCTTAAAGAAGAAGTTACAGGTCTGTGAGAGCCAGAAATCTTGCCTGTTTGTAGGTGACCAAATACTTATTTTCCACCATAATTTGCAAATAAATTCATTAAAAATCCTACAATGTGATTTTCTGGAATTATTTTTCTCATTTTGTCAGTCATAGCTGAAGTGTACCTATGATGAACATTACAGGCCCCTCTCGTCTTTTTAAGTGGGAGAACTTGCACAATTGGTGGCTGACTAAATACTTTTTTGCCCCACTGTATTAGAGACACATATTTCCCTCAGATTGCACAGACCCAGAAAGAATTTGAAAACAAATCTAATTTTGATAAACTCCTATATCTATTGGGTGAAATACCACAGTGTGCTACACAGTAGCAGGATTTGTGACCTGTTGCCAGAAGAAAAGGGCAACCAGTGAAGATCATATACCATTGTAAATACAACCTATATTTCTATATTTTCCCATTTGTACTTTAACTATTTGCACATCATTACAACACAGTATATACTTTTGTAAGTGTAATGTTTACTGTTAATTTTTTATTGTTTATTTCACTTTTGTTTATTATCTTTTCACTTGCTTTGGCATTGTAAACATATGTTTCCCATGCAAATAAAGCCCCTAAAATTGAATTGAATTGAGAGAGAAAGACAGACAGACAGACATAGTAATGGTGAGATACACACACCCTTCCTCTCTGTTGCTGTAAATTATTCAACACTGACATACTGCCTGCACCAAAATAGACCAAGGGCAGGACTCTCCTCTCTCCAGTTTCTACTTGAGTGAGGAGCAACCACGAAACCTGAGCTATCTGAATCCTAGATATAGTTATGACACACCGAGAGAGATATAGTTACTTTCTGTCCAGGGGACTAGGTTTGCATTTAGAGGTAGGCCTGGTATGCCTGTTGGTGTTCTGTCCTGTTCTGTCCAGTAGATGGCATACATATGAAGACAAAGCTTATAAGGAGTCACACACATACACAACTTTATTTTTGTGGTAGTAACCTATTTTTACTATTAAAAATCCCATTTTCCCTAAGCCCTAAACCTAACTCTACCCTTAACCTAACCCTGACCCTCCCCAAAATCCTAACACTAAACTTAACCTTAACAGCAAAACCCTAAACCTTAAGCTTAAAATAGCATTTGAACAAATTGAGAAAAAGGTTATTGTTTTTCATTCTTTGTCAGGACATTTGGGTGAATTGTTGTGACATTGGGGTCCTGAGAAGGTAGGAAAACAAGTACACACACACAAACACACACAGTCTTACCCTCATTGTCTGATAGCGAGAGTGGCAGTCCTCTAGACTTGTCAATGCCGTTGGGGATGGTCTTCCCTCTGTTGGTAAACACACATTTCACTTAGAAACACAGACGACAAAGTGGTATGTGATAGATCATCTACACCAGGGCCGTGCCACAGACCTTCCAGGGGGCAGGTGCTCAAAATAAAAAAATACCCTCTTCTAACTAACATGATGTGGCTGGCTGGCTCGGGGCTTGTGTGGATATTTCAGTATACAGTGATTAACTACAGTCTAAACTACCTGTGTTGCTGGTGCCCTGAAAAAACATGTGCAACTCCCGACTACAGAAGGGAGTTGGGTTGGAGGGTCATAGATGCAGCCGCTCCTCTCTATGTCTTTCTGCCTCTCTCTGCTACGCATAGACTATTATCCAACCAATCATATTGATGATGATGTAAATCAAATGTTATGCTGCAGCTGCTGTGTCACTACTGTTGATATTTAAACTAGGTATCTTCCTACACACATTCGACCAGTGACCACATCTCAAGCCATATATGTTTGGATACCAGGCCCGCACAAACTCCGTACAGGGCAGACTGGGGAACAGACACACACCCCACAAACGGGCTATTTACTCACATGTGTGGGACCTGGAAAATGGCGCTGTCGACCCCTGTGCCAGCCCCCTCTTCTCCATCCAGACCCCCATACCCCTCCAGCAGATTGGGGGCTGAGGACACCACCGGCCCAGACACATCCCCCAACCTGTGGCCTGGTCCTACAGAGGGGTGGGGGAAAGAGAAAGAGTGAGAGAGAGGAGGGGCATAGAATGACTGTGTGTGTGTGTGTGTGTGTGTGTGTGTGTGTGTGTGTGTGTGTGTGTGTGTGTGTGTGTGTGTGTGTGTGTGTATAAAGCATAGTAATAAACACTGTTATTACTAGATTCATATGCAAATTGTGCAGCTACACCTTGGGGTCAAAGTGTATTTTTGGTTCCCCGTTAGCGGTTATAACATATATTAGAATCCATTATTATAGTGCCTATAGAAACTCTACACTCCCTTTCACCTTTTGTTGCCTTATAGCCTGTAATTAATATCGCTCCACCCCCATTGATCTAAACAACTTTAAAAAAGAATGAAGAAACTGAAATACCTTGTTTGGCAAAGTGTTCACCGCCCTTGTAATAGCGATCCTAAATTAGCTCAGGTGTAACTAATCACCTTCAAAATCACACACCAAGTTAATAGTCCTCCACCTGTGTAAAATTGTAGTGAATAAAGTGATTTCAGGATAAGTTTAGCTAAGGAAGACTTTAACAAGCTTGACATAATCATTAAGAAAGCCAGTGCTACAATTGGCTGCAGCCTGGAATCAATGCAGGACATGTTCATGAAAAGGCTGCAACTAAAAACACATATGGTCATGTACATTGACACACACCCACTCCACAGCACTCTAATGCAACACAGGAGCAGCTTTAGTAGCAGGTTCATCCTGCCCAGATGTTCCACAGAGAGGTTTGGACGGTCATTTTTACCCACTGTCACGAGAGAGTGTAATTGATTGAGTGTAACTGAGATCTTCCTATTGGAAAATGTTGCCTGTTTTTAAGGGGTTTCTATAGGCACTGTAGCTATAATACCTTGTCATGAGCATGTATAATGTATTTTAACAATCTCATAATGTTCCCAACTAAAAAACAGCCAGTTTGAGATGTAAAAGCAAATTACGGGTAACTGAAATATAATAATGATTCAGAAACAGAGAAGAGTGATGATAAAATAATAGTTATGGTAATTTGATCGACTTCATGACTCATTATAAAAAAGTATGGAAAAGAAGGATGAGATAAAACACAAGCAAAGAGAGAAGTGTGATGATATCTCTTGATGTCGTATAAACTAAATATTTGACGGTGTAGGCTGGTGAAAATGCACACACAGCAAGGTTCTTCAATGCAAGGGTACAAATACCAAAGCAGCTATTGAGAAGTTTTTGACTATTTACACGTATTTATCTGAGCTCTAGATGGTTTACATCATCATGAAGTTGTATTATGGTCCTTACTGAGAGCATGGTTCTCTAGAGGAGAGAAGGGCCTTTAGTTTGATTAGTGAGGTTACATGTACTTCTTTTGATGAAAAATATCTACACTCCTGTCCTGTTGTCTCACCTTCCCTATACACTGCCGTTCCCCTGAAGGTCAGCTGACTCCCGTCTGTTCTCTAATTGGCCAGTGAGTGCAGAGTCAGTTTCCTGTTGCCCTTTGACCCCCGTGCTGCTGTGTCTGTACTTGCTGGTGTGTTTGGTCAGTTTTTAAATCGCATCAGGGGTAGCGCTAGACTGTACATCTCAGGGTGTGTGTATTGTTACATTGAACCAGCTTAGGGGTCAGGGGTCAGGGGTCATACACACACACATGGGTGCTTGACCTCTTGTATTCTCCAGAGGTTAGTTGTTGGGGGGAGTGGTCCAGACAACCAAACAAACACCAGGAGGGGGGGACTGTATGCCACAACTTGGGGTCAAGCTCTGTCCAGAAGTGACTGAAGGGCCCATAGATTGAATAATGAGTGTTTGCTATCCTTAGCGTGGTTTCTAGACGTGGAGAACGGAAAGGGGATCACACTGGGGCAGAGTAAAAACCATGCAAGATATAGACATATAGCTTCACTCTAGAGAAGAGACAGGAGCGGCTGAACTGTGTCTGTTACCTTCTCTGTCCTGTATTCTTTCTGTTCATACTCTGGGCTGCTGTGAGTGTCTCTGATGTATGTAAAGGAAATGGTGTTTTGGCCAACTTTCCCCAGCAATGTTTTAGTGATGAACTCTGTTGTACCACTGGATCAAACAAGAAAACCTAACAATATAGAACTGTTCGCCTAATTATAGGAACCTACTAATTGCGTAAAAGAACCAATCAGAAGGCTAGAACAGAGTGATAGAACAAGAGGATAGATAAACGGAGAGAAGATGAGCTAGCATGCGTTGTGGAGCGGAGAGGAAGTGTGTCACAGGAAGGGGTGTAGATTACTCGGTTGGAGGCGGGCTTGTTGCACAGCGGCCTCTGCGGCAGCTATAGCTATCCCAGCATCCTCCAGGTGGGCCTGCGTGACACTGCTCTTGCTCTGGCTGCGGGACGGACCGTGGGAACGAAGCTGGCCTTCTGACGATGACTTAGAGCTGCCGGGACTACTGTGGGACTTCTCTAGAGTCACCATCTGCATGTCTGGGAGGGAGGGAGGGAGGGAGGGAGGGAGGGAGGGAGGGAGGGTGGGTGGGTGGGTGGGTAGGTAGGTAGGTAGGTAGGTAGGTAGGTAGGTAGGTAGGTAGGTAGGTAGGTAGGTAGGTAGGTAGGTAGGTAGGTAGATAGATAGATAGATAGATAGATAGATAGATAGATAGATAGATAGATAGATAGATAGATAGATAGATAGATAGATAGATAGATAGATAGATAGATAGATAGATAGATAGATAGATAGATAGATAGATAGATAGATAGATGGATGGATGGATGGATGGATGGATGGATGGATGGATGGATGGATGGATGGATGGATGGATGGATGGATGGATGGATGGATAGATAGATAGATAGATAGATAGATAGATAGATAGATAGATAGATAGATAGATAGATAGATAGATAGATAGATAGATAGATAGATAGATAGATAGATAGATAGATGAAAGAAAGAAAGGGAACGTCTTTAAAGTGTCTTTACTGTAAAAGTCACTAAAAGTGCCATGTAGTAGTTAGACATTTGTACTGTG
Organism: Oncorhynchus clarkii lewisi; assembly: GCF_045791955.1. NCBI lineage: Eukaryota > Metazoa > Chordata > Actinopteri > Salmoniformes > Salmonidae > Oncorhynchus > Oncorhynchus clarkii. Next base: position 32,258,529 of record NC_092147.1, on the reverse strand, counting down.
CCTCTAGTCTATGGGTCAGGTCCCTACAACATGGATGGCACTGAGTCAAAGAAGTGACTGGCACTAAAAGTATAATTACGACAGCTGAATAGCCATTCCTAAAACTGTCACCATGACTACATGTTATATCACTATGACAACAGAGTGGCAATCAGCAAAACAGACAAGAAGAAAAACTGTAAAGTAACAGGGTGGCTAAACCACACAATAAGGCAGCTGGAAGAGGCTCTTACCTTTTGCTGGGTCAGGGAAGATCCCGTGGCTTCTGCTCTTTATCACAGAATTCTTGGGGGACTCAAGGCACTCCTCCATCTGTCAATAGGTTTACATTCAATTCTATGTGCTTTATATGCATTATAATATATCATCTTACATCATTAAGGCAAACATACACTCTTAGAAGAAAAGGTGCTAAGTAGAACCATAAAGGGTTCTTCGGTTTGTTCCCATAGGGAAACTCTTTTTGGTGCTGGATAGAACCCTTTGCAGAGAGTTCTATCTAGAACCCTCTATGTAGGATTGTTCAAAGAACCTCCTGTATATGGTGCTACCAATAATAATTTTATCTAAAGGTTCTTCTTAGAACCGTTAATAATGGGGTTCTACTGAGAACCCCTTTATCTTTGAAGAGTTCCACCAGCCTTATTAGCCTTTAAAATGTAATTATACATGACAATACATATATCACAAGGCCATTCTCTGAGGGCAGGAATCTCCTAGTTTACAGGCCACATCAGGCATTCAAGTCACATTATGCTGACTTGCAAAGTGATCTGTAATTCCTATTGGAAGTCAGAGTTAGGATACCTGCAACCTGCATTCAGGATGCCTGCCAGGGTAGGGAAGACAACATTAACTGTGACTACCTCACTCACATACAGTATACTGGAACAACCATCTCAGTAATGGGTGCAATAAATGCAATTACTAACAGATTGGATTAGGTTACAAAACTGTATGTTATTTATCTTTCTGTAGCAGTAAATTAATGAACCAATCAATGTACATGCAAAAACACATATATAGATATATAGATATAGATATAGATATTATACTGTATATGGTTCTACAGGCAGTTCCATAAATATTTGTACCCTGACCAAGTTATTATTATTTTAGATATCTAACACAGCATATTGGAGTTGAAAAAAATAATGAATAAAAGCTGAAAGTCCAGAGTTTTAATTTGAGGGTATTTACATCCAAGTCGTGTGAATGGAGTAGGAATTACATAATGTGGTATATGTCACCCCCCCCCCCCCCTTTTAAGGGACTAAAAGTCCATGACCAGGTGTGTGTTATTCCCTCATTAGTTTATTTACAAGTAAGTAGATAAAAGGTCTAGAGTTGATTTCAAATGCAGCATTTTCATTTGGAATCTGTTGCTGTTAACCTGCAATATGAAGTCCAAAGAGCTGTCACTGCCTGTGAAGTGAGTCGTCATTAGGCTGAAAAATCCAAACAAACCCATCAGAGAGATAGCAAAAACATTAGGTGTGGCCAAATCAACTATTTGGTACATTCTTAAAAAGAAAGAACGCACTGGTGAGTTCAGGAACACCAAAAGGCCAGGAAGACCACAGAAAACAACTTTTATTTTATTTAAACTTTATTTAACTAGGCAAGTCAGTTAAGAACAAATTATTATTTACAATGACGGCCTAGGAACAGTGGGTTAACTGTGGTGGATGACAGAATAATTATCTCACTGTTGAAGAAAAAAACCTTCACAACAGTTGGCCAGATCAAGAACCCCCTCCAGGAGGTAGGTGTATCTGTGTCAAAGTCAACAATCAAGAGAAGACTTCACCAGAGTAAATTCTGACGGTTTACCACAAGATGTACACCATTGGTAAGACTCAAAAACAGGAAGACCAGATTAGAGTTTGCCAGAAAATATCTAAAAAGCCGGTGCAGTTCTGGAACAGCATCCTATGGACAGACGAGACAAAGATCAACTTGTACCAGAATGATGGGAAGAGAAGCGTATGGAGAAGGGAAGGAACTGCTCATGATCAGAGCATACCACCTCATCTGTGAAGCATGGAGGAGGTAGTGTTATGGCGTGGGCATGTATGGCTGCCAATGGAACTGGTTCCCTTGTATTTATTGATGATGTGACTGCTGACAAAAGCAGCATGATGAATTCTGAAGTGTTTAGGGTTATATTATCTGCTCATATTCAGCCAAATGCTTCAAAACTCATTGGACGGCGCTTCACAGTGCAGATGGACAATGAGCCGAAGCATTCTGCGAAAGCAACCCAATACTTTTATAAGGCAAATAAGTGGAATGTTATGCATTTGTCAAGTCAATCACCTGACCTGAATCCAATTGAGCATGCATTTCACTTGCTGAAGGCAAAACTGAAGGCAAAACGCCCAATGAACAAGCAGGAACTGGAGACAGCTGCAGTAAAGGCATGGCAGAGCATCACCAGGGAAGAAACCCAGCATCTGGTGAGGTCTATGGCTTCCAGACTTCAGGCAGTTATTGATTGCAAAGGATTTCAACTCACAATTTAATGTATGATTATGTTAGCTTGTCCAATTACTCTTGAGCCCCTAAAATTGGGTTATAATTCTTACATGGTTCAAACAATAATTTTGACAAAACCCTTAAATTAAAGATGAAAGTCTACACTTAAAGCACATCTTGATTGTTTCCTTTCAAATCCATTGTGGTGGCGTACAGAGCCAAAATGATACAAATTGTGTCACTGTCCAAATACATGGACCTGACTGCCTTCTTGTCTTCCACAAAATCATCAAATAACTCTTTCTTCCCAAAACAGATCTTAGGATTATATACTAAGAAGAACCCTTTGACTTACAAAGAATCCTTGTCTTCCAAAAAGGGTTCTTCTGATCAAAATGGTTCTTGGTCGAACACTATTCCTCTGCAAATAAACTTTTTGGAACCATTTTTTCTAAGAGTGAATAAAACATACAATCCATTATGAAAAGGATATATGTTAGACAATGAATACTGTACAGTACCTGCCCCTGCCCCTGTCCCTGTCCATGCATTAGGCCTGGCCCCATGTCCTTGCCTGGTCCTTGCCCCGCTATGGGCCCCTGTCCCGGCCCTGCCCCTGCTCCTGGCCCCCCAGGCTCCTGGGCGGTGTGATGTGATCTGCTATGCTCAATGCTCTCACTCTGCTCCTTCAGAGGCAGCCAGCGAGGAGTGTTGTCCAGCTGAGTTGTGTTAGACAGATCTATCAACACCTGGAGAGAGAGACAGCGAGACAGAGAGATAAAGATTGAGAAAGACAAAGCCAGAGAGAGAGAGAGGGGTAGAGAGTAGGCATGTGTAAGCAAATACTTATACTGTAGATACATGAAAATAGAATAAATCGTTTTCAGACATGGGGTTCTGTGATGTTGAAACATACCATCATACTGCTTTATAAATAATTAGGCTCCTTGTCCATTTAGCAGAGGATCAATGGAATTCATTCTACAGACTGATAAAACGTCAAATTACCTGTGAATATAGTTTTATTGGGAAGGGTAAACTGAAAGTATAAGCCTCTGTTGGCTGGAGAACACTTAAAAACATCAGGAGACATTAGGGTAAAGGGACGACTCAAGTGAATGTATGTGACAGTCCAACCAGAGTGTGTCTGATTCTGGAGACACTCACTTCTCCCAGGAAGTCATTGGAGGAAGATTTGTCATAATCCCACACTGTCACCTCCAGAGTCTTCTTCTTCAGCTGAGAGTGAGTGGGATAGGAGGGAGGAGAGAGGGAGAGAGTGAGAGGGAGGGGAGAAAATAGGGAATGTGAGATAATGATAGAGAGAGAGAGACATAGAGACAGAGAGAGATATATACTTAAATTTACAAATGCATTTAAACAAGTTATGCCAAGTACAACACCCACGCAGACCAATCTCATTCCACCAGCCTGTCAGGGGACTCTGTGATTGTGTGTTTGTGAGTGGGTGTGTGTGTGTGTATGAATATGTGTGTGTGTGTGTGTGTGTGTGTGTGTGTGTGTGTGTGTGTGTGTGTGTGTGTGTGTGTGTGTGTGTGTGTGTGTGTGTGTGTGTGTGTGTGTGTGTGCACGCTTGGCAGAGAAGTGGGTGAGTGAGTGAGTGAGTGAGTGAGTGAGTGAGTGAGTGAGTGAGAGAGTGAGTGAGCGAGTGAGTGAGTGAGTGAGTGATAGTGCAGCGTTTACAACCTCATTGGGCAGAATAGAGAAAAGAGTCACAGAAGAGCCACTAGACTTGAGATGCTACTGTCCACTGAGAGAGAGCGCTGTAAGGATAGACTTCACTCATCTTAAGTGGTCCAAATTGCAGCCAAGGGCTACTGTTAGGTTGAATGAAGAAGTCTCTGTCTCTCTCTTTCTCTTGCTGGTGATTTGTATTCTGTAAGGGCTCAGAATGAGGGGTGGAGAGGGTTGTTAAACCTAGCCAGGAGAGTGGTGTTATGGGCTTCAGGGGATTGGTAATGGGTACTGAGGCTGCAGAGAGACTGTCAGAACATCCACAAGGATTCAGAGGTACCAATTCAACTTGAAATAAGACTAACTAAATACATTCATTCAAAATAATGTTCAATGTGGATGTGTATGGATTTGTGTGTGACGGATGCGTTAGTAGGTGCTTTGTGTGTGTGTGTGTATGTGTGTGTGTGTGTGTGTGTGTGTGTGTGTTCCTACCTGTTCCAGGTGTATGTTCTTGTAGATGACGGTCTGGTTCCACTCTGGGTTCAGACTCCTCTGAACGTACTTGGTCCTCCTCTTGTTCTCACCACTATGATGTCATAGCAAAGGAACACATTTAGTCTCAGATGTGGTCTTTGTTAATATGCTAATATGTCCACATTATCGTAGATTTTGCCAAATGACATTTGATGATAGATATAAAGATGATATAGCAGGATGTCAATAATTGAATATCTGATTCAATATAATTATATCATCATATATTGTACATGATGCCTTGCAAATGTTGGATGAGGGTCAAATGTACACCACCGTTCAAAAGTTTGGGGTCACATTGAAATGTCCTTGTTTTTGAAAGAATAGCACATGTCTTGTTCATTAAAATAACATCAAATTGATCAGAAATACAGTGTAGACACTGTTAAAGTTGTAAATGACTATTGTAGCTGGAAATGGCAGATTTTTTTATGGAATATCTACATAGGCGTACAGAGGCCCATTATCAGCAACCATCACTCCTGTTCCAATGGCAAATTGTGTAGGCTAATCCAAGTTTATAATTTAAAAGGCTAATTGATCATTAGAAAACACTTTTGCAATTATGTTAGCACAGCTGAAAATTGTTGTCCTAATTTAAGAAGCAATAAAACTGGCCTTCTTTAGACTAGTTGAGTATCTGGACCATCAGCATTTGTGGGTTCGATTACAGGCTCAAAATGGCCAGAAAAAAAAGAACTTTCTTCTTAAACTTGTCAGTCTATTCTTGTTCTGAGAAATGAAGGCTATTCCATGTGAGAAATTGCCAAGAAACTGAAGATCTCAAACAACGGTGTGTACTACTCCCTTCACAGAATGAAAAAAGAGGATTGGGAGGCCCCGGTGCACAACTGATTAAGAGGACAAGTACATTAGAGTGTCTAGTTTGAGAAACAGACGCCTCACAAGTCCTCAACTGGCAGCTTCCTAAAAAGTACCCACAAAACACCAGTCTCAATGTCAACAGTGAAGAGGCGACTCCGGGATGCTGGCCTTTTAGGCAGAGTTCCTCTGTCCAGTGTCTGTGTTCTTTTTCCCATCTTAATCTTTTATTGGCCAGTCTGAGATATGGATTTTCTTTGTGACTGTCTAGAAGGCCAGGATCCCGGAGTCGCCTCTTCACTGTTGACCTTGTGACTGGTGTTTTGCGGATACTATTTAATGAACCTGCCAGTTGAGGACTTGTGAGGCGTCTGTTTCTCAAACTAGACACTCTAATATATTCCATAAAAAATCTGCCGTTTCCAGCTACAATTGTCATTTACAGCATTAACAATGTCTACACTGTATTTCTGATCAATTTGATACTATTTTAATGGACAAAAAATGTGCTTTTCTTTCAAAGTCAATGGCATCTTTCAAAAACAAGGACATTTCTAAGTGACCCCAAACCTTTGAACAGTAGTGTATAGACACACTGGCTAGACAGGATAACAACATGAAACAAGAATAAAGTCAAATAAATAGTGATGTATGTATGTTTGTCTGGTTGAATCAATATTTGACTGTAAGGCACAGCTCCACTCCTGTAGCAGAGAGCATAAAGGTGAGGTGAAAAACACATCTGACTCATGAAATGATTTCACATTTCAACTTTGATTTCAACACGGCAATGTTCTTGGCTACATCTGCACAATCAGATAATCACATTGCACATTGAAGCAGGGGGGGAAACAGACTGAAAGCAGAGAGGCAGATAATTAGAGAGCCAGAGACGGTAAGAATGATAGAAAAAGAGGGAGGGAAGGAAAGTAGGAGACAGAGGGGCAGAGAAACAGAGACAGAATGCAAAGAAGGAGAGAGGCAGAGAAGGAGAGAAGCACAGAAGGAGAGAAGGAAGAGTGCAGAGAAGGATAGCAGCAGAGAAGAAGGAGAGCAGAGAAGGATAGCAGCAGAGAAGAAGGAGAGCAGAGAAGGATAGCAGCAGAGAAGAAGGAGAGCAGAGAAGGATAGCAGCAGAGAAGAAGGAGAGCAGAGAAGGATAGCAGCAGAGAAGAAGAGAGCAGAGAAGGATAGCAGCAGAGAAGGAAGAGAGCAGAGAAGGATAGCAGCAGAGAAGGGAGAGAGCAGAGAATGATAGCAGCAGAGAAGAAGAGAGCAGAGAAGGATAGCAGCAGAGAAGGAAGAGAGCAGAGAAGGATAGCAGCAGCGAAGAAGGAGAGCAGAGAAGGATAGCAGCAGAGAAGAAGGAGAGCAGAGAAGGATAGCAGCAGAGAAGAAGAGAGCAGAGAAGGATAGCAGCAGAGAAGAAGGAGAGCAGAGAAGGATAGCAGCAGAGAAGAAGGAGAGCAGAGAAGGATAGCAGCAGAGAAGAAGGAGAGCAGAGAAGGATAGCAGCAGAGAAGGAAGAGAGCAGAGAAGGATAGCAGCAGAGAAGGAAGAGAGCAGAGAAGGATAGCAGCAGAGAAGGAAGAGAGCAGAGAAGGATAGCAGCAGAGAAGGAAGAGAGCAGAAAAGGATAGCAGCAGAGAAGGAAGAGAGCAGAGAAGGATAGCAACAGAGAAGAAGAGAGCAGAGGATAGCAGCAGAGAAGGAAGAGAGCAGCGAAGGATAGCAGCAGAGAAGAAGAGAGCAGAGAAGGATAGCAGCAGAGAAGAAGAGAGCAGAGAAGGAGAGAAGGAAAAGAACAGAGAATAAGAGAAACAGAGAAGGAAAATATTAGAGAAGGATAGAAGCAGAGAAGGATAGAAGCAGATAAGAACAGAATCTGAGAAGAAGAGAAGAAGAGAAGAAGAGAAGGAGAGAAGGAGAGAAGCAGAGAAGCACTACACTACCTTGCGTTCTGGACTACCATGACTTGTCTGAGAGTCCAGGGGAGGGAGAGGAGGGTAGAGACAACAGACAACAAACAACAAGAACAGCAAAAAGAAAGAAATCGTCAGAGAAACAGAGACATAAAGGGAAGGAGATAAAGAACGACAACATAGAAACATGAAGACATGGTTTATTTACTACTGTCTACTGTTTAAACACATATCAAGCAGTCCCTATATACTGAGCTAAAGGACAGTGTGCGTGTGTGTGTGCTGGCAGTTTCTATCCAATCCGGATACAGTCTCTGAATCTTTGATCCAATCCGAAATCAGGGTAGAGTCTCTGGCATTGTACTGTAAAATCCTATGAACATGGCTGATAGAGCCATTAGTAGAAAGCAGATAGTGTTATAGGTCAGATTAAGACTTGATCTCTCTGCCTTTTCACAGGAAGATAGGGATGGAGACAATGATGGGGCAGGGAAGGAGAGAGGGATACGCTAAGCTGATGCTGATAAACTGATAATCGCTGTCCCGTGGGAGGGTTGAACCTTACTACGCTATCATATCAGAGCACTCAGAAAGAGAACACTGCAGCCGATCTAGAGACCACACACACACACACACACACACACACACACACACACACACACACACACACACACACACACACACACACACACACACACACACACACACACACACACACACACACACACACACATCAGCATTAAAGAGAATATCTTAGAGTAAATATAGAATGCTTTGATACAGTGACCAAACATTGTTTCATATCAAGTTGTAGTATCTGTCCATGAGTACGTTTACATGCACCATGTTCGAATCAAGGCTGTATCACCTCCGGTGATAGTCCAATAGGGCGGCGCACAATTGGCCCAGCGTCGTCCGGGTTTGGCCGGGGTAGGCCCTCATTGTAAATAAGAATTTGTTCTTAACTGACTTTCCGAGTTAAATAAAGGTTCATAATTTGATATTAAATCGATTAGGAAAATGGGTATACCTAGTTAGTTGTACAACTGAATATATTCAACTGAAATGTGTCTTCCGCATTTAACCCAACCCCTCTGAATCAGAGAGGTGCTGCCTTAATCGACATCCACAGCGCCCAGGGAATAGTGGGTTAACTGCCTTGCTCAGTGGCAGAAAAACAGATTTTTACCTTGTCAGCTCAGGGATTCAATCCAGCAACCTTTGCGGTTACTGGCCCAATGCTCTAACCACTAGGCTATGGCAGTAGTCAGATTATGCAATAGTCATGTAAACACCTTACTCTGCTTATCTTAATCGGCGTAAGGTCGAAATCTAAGTAAACATACACAGATTAAAACACCTGGTTTTCTGAGCAATCTTTTGAATTATTAGGACATGTAAACACCTTAATCGGCGTTCCAGTGGTGTATTTGATCTGCGCGTGTGCTGGCACCAGCCGAGAGCCTCCCTCTTTAGCATGAGTGAAGTGAGTTTGAATCAACTGAATGTATGTGTCTTAGAAGTAGTTTCCACAAACAGATTTCATATGTCCCAACTCAGAATCAAATATACTTCTCAAAAATAACTTGGTCACTGTATTTGAACATTTATTTTGATTGGCGATTTTCTGCGGTTATCAGAGAGCCATCAGCTAGCCTGATGTAAAACAGGGTTAATAGGGAAATGCTTCTTGCAAAGCATGCAAACATTTGAATCAAATTATTATATTAATCTGACTAGCCACAATACCAATACATGTACACTCAATATGCCAACTGAGGCCAGTTAGAAGCCATGGAGATAAGAAATGAAAGTAGCCCACAGTTGGATGTGTCACTATCATGTTTTATGAACTCCTAGGCTTCTACTTACAATCAATCTTTCACAGAGAGCTCCCAGTAAATCAGATTACACAGATTAATAAAGGCACATCAGAGTAACAGTCAATACTCATTAGAGTACTGAAAGAGAGAGAGAGAGAGAGAGAGAGAGAGAGAGAGAGAGAGAGAGAGAGAGAGAGATGCAAGGCATAGAGAAAGAGAGAGAGTGCAAGGCAGAGAGAGAGAGAGATAGAGAGAATGCAAGGCAGAGAGATAGAGAGAGAATGCAAGGCAGAGAGAGAGAGAATGCAAGGCAGAGAGAGAGAGATAGAGAGAGAGAATGCAAGGCAGGGAGAGAGAGAGAGAGAGAATGCAAGGCAGAGAGAGAGAGATAGAGAGAGAGAGAATGCAAGGCAGAGCGAGAGAGAGAGAGAGAGAGAATGCAAGGCAGTGAGAGAGAGAGAGAGAGAGAGAGAGAGAGAGAGAGAGAGAGAGAGAGAGAGAGAGAGAATGCAAGGCAGAGAGAGAGAGAGAGTGATAGAGAGAGAGAGAGAGAGAATGCAAGGCAGAGAGAGAGAAAGAGAGAGAATGCAAGGCAGAGAGAGAGAGAGAGCGATAAAAAAGCAGTCCAGAAGGAGTTAAAAGCATTGTGAAGTATCTCACCCTCTCCCTGGTAGGAGGTAAACCTTGACAAAGGGGTCAGAGTATCTGTTGGGGTCTCTCTGAGCCAGGTTCCTGGCCTGGAGCACATGCACTATCAGGTTCCCCAGGTTCCTGTCATAGTTGATCTGGAGCTGCAGGGAGCAGAGTGGACAGAGAGAGACATGCAGTATGTTCAACTAGGTTCTACAGGCATGTAGACCAGTGTTTCTCAACACTAGACAACCTGATTCTGACTAATCATCAAACTCTTGACAGGTGGATCAATCAAGTGGAGGAATTCAGGAATATAAGGCACACTCTACAGACTCCAGACTGGAGGAGTCAGTAGCAAACAGAGTAGGTGTGAGACTGGGGTTTGCCAAGAGGGGACCAAGAACCAGTCAAATTTTATCACAAATAGCATTGCAAATTGGCTTAAACTTAGATGCATTGTATTGAATAACTGTTTATTTGTAACTGCCCTAATTTATTTAAATAAACCCATTTGAATATTAACATTGGGAAAATATTCACGTTAGATACACGTTTAGTGGTAACCCCCTACAAGGAATATATATATATATATTTTTTAAAGCTGATTTAGGTCTACTCTATTTCTACACAATTTAAAAGCTCTAAAATTATATTTGGAGAACATTAAAAAAAGAAGCAAAAATGACTTCAGCCATTCTCACCTTGGCTGCTGTAGCTTCATTTTACCTTAGTCGATAAAGGACAAACACATGCCATACAGCAATGACAGCCATGTCATACAGCAATGACAGCCATGTCATACAGCAATGACAGCCATGTCATACAGCAATGACAGCCATGTCATACAGCGATGACAGCCATGTCATACAGCAAATGACACCTCGATCAGAACGACAGCGTCAATGCGTTTTGCTACACCAGAAGTACATTCATTTCCAATGGAAAGCTGCGTTTGCCTTGCAGCATTACATTGCAGAGGCTGTTGCAGTGCGTTCTGTGTTCCGCATAGATTGGATTTATGAAATGTATGCATCAAACTGTATGCATAGACTTGACAGAAATAGTGGCAAAAGGTGAATGTTGAACTTTTGTTGCACACATATCCACTAAAATGTTGGATTACATCATGAAAAAAGTTTGACTGCAGAATGTATCACGCAGTATTGATGCTATGAGGCTGTCGGCCTGATAGCTGCTACACACTAGCTAAACACCGGGGTTAAAAATTCTAGTTGAGTTTCCTGTCAACTCAACCAGCAGTTCCTTAGCCGCCTTCCTGCTCTGCTTTCCACATATCAATTGAGAGAGATTGCACTGTTCAGTGTTCCCTCACTGTAGCCATGCTCTCCATAATCCTAAAGACAGCCAGCCAATCACAGCCTTTGCGCCCACTCCAAGGTATCCGCCTGGTCCTAAAGCCAGCCACAATGACTTGCCTGAACAAAAGCATTGTCTTTTCTCTCCAATCTGAGCCATAGTGACAGCTCTCTGATCCAATGAGAATAGAGGGGCACTAAGGGTGGCCAATCATATTTGAGGTGTGGCTGGTGCCACCCCTCTGTGGTGGTGCCCTTGAGCAGGCCTACCTGTATTTCTCCTGTTATAGGGTGAGGCTGAGACTTTAGCACCTGCACATCTGCTGCCGACTGAAAAACAAACACAAGCATCGATTATACGTTTATGCCGATATCAGTTTATGCCGATATCAGTCTCACTGATACATGTTCACACACTCTACATTAACACACACACACACACACACACACACACACACACACACACACACACACACACACACACACACACACACACACACACACACACACACACACACACACACACACACACTGCCATGAGAAGCCCTGCTTATAGTGTGGCCTCTGGTCTGCCTGAAAAGTTCAGTTACTGTGTCCATCATATTATGGTTTTAATTAGCAGTAGGTTGGCTAGAGCCCCTGTGTAGGATAGTTATTGTCTGATGACATATCAAGGACCTGTCCTTGTCCTGGAGATGCTGAGTAGCGCTTTCTGAATGGACTCTTTAAACCATTGTTAATTCGACGTGTCCGCCCGCATCTGGGTTTTTAGCTTGATTCCTGATACCCTACACACATATACCATGCATGTTTCTCTATAATTAGCCTGTCATGTTTCTGTGATCCACAATGCAGCCACAGCAGTTGACCTTGACCTCTACCACACAAACAAACGTACACATGCACAGCATTTGTGAATTATTAATTATGAACTCACCAGCCATATGGATGTAATAACATACTCTACAGGGAGCTACGGGCTCTCAATATCATAATGTACTACTATTGAAGGCATTACCTTGGCGTTGTGGCGTTGTTTCTTGTTGATGGCTGGGGAGGCAGGCTGACCGGGGCTGGGGACGGCACTAGAGCTAGCCGATGCATTGCCTGAGTGTAACAGAGCTGAGCGGTCAAGGGCAGAGAGGATCCCTACTCCTCCTGGCCCCCCCACCCCCATTCCTACCCCCATCCCAGGGGCCTGCTGTTGGGAAAACTTCTGCAGCTCTGCAGCCAGCTGCTTAGGGTCCACTCCTGGAGAACACTGCCTGTCACCTACACACACACAGACACACACACAGTAACATTCACAATGAAGCATCGTAAAGTTACGTAAACATTATGATACATTATAACAACATAGTGCAAAAGTCATGATGAAGCATTATAACAATGTAGCGGTGTACCAGGCTTCAGCTGGTCATGGTTCTCCAGGGCCTGGGGATGCTCAGGGTCAGACAGCATGTTCAGGTCACTGAGAGAGACAAACAGAAAGGTCAAATTTAGGTCTCATCTAAATTAAGTGGGGATAAGAGGAGAGAGGGATGAGAAAGGATAGAGAGCGATGAGGAATAAGATATTTGACTCACAGTCTCACACAGAGCTCAGTCTCTGTAGATGGCTGACCCATAATGCACTGCACCTCCTCGTAAGTCTTCCCCATCAGAGGAACCCCGTTCAACTCCAACACCTGCATTCCTACAGAGAGAGACAGAGAGCGAGAGAGCACTTTGACGCCAGTACGTAACAACACATAACCCTTTATGTATGTTTATGACACATGATTCAAACTGCTATGGCACCACAGATCGATTCTCGATCCTGCAGTCAGGGTCTTGAGACAAGCTCAGACTACAGACACCGTGGTCTCAATAAATCTCAGAACACAAAACACAACCCAAACAAGTTAAGCTCAGGGAGAAATGTCTTACTCCTTCTCAAGAGTAGGTGCTACATCTTTTAAAAACACCACTACCTTTCATTTCATTGACTAGAACAGTGGTTCCCAACGTTTTTTGTTTACTGTACCGACTACCGAATTTGACTCAGCCCGGAGTACCCAATAAGTACCCCCATAGTGCATTTTACCAGTCACTGTGTGGTCTCATGGGTCTTCTTAAGTACCCCCTGTGGATAGGCCAATTACCCCCAGGGGGTCCTAGTACCCCTGGTTGGGAACCACTAGACTAGAGTATATATTTTTCAGGTTCTGGTTCACACAGCAGACAAGACTCAGAGAGCATGACAGAGTGTATAGCAGTAAGAGCTGTATGATAGATACTGAAAGCGAGAAAGTGCACAGTAAACTCAAACCCATGCCAGCATCGGTGCTGTGGCTGCACTTACACAAATGGAACCTCGTCTTCAGATAAGACTTTTGCTTACGAAGTAACTCGCCAGCTGCTGTGACAACAAAAGATTTTATTAACATATCTCTCTCAAATCAAATCAAATTTTATTTGTCACATACACATGGTTAGCAGATGTTAATGCGAGTGTAGCGAAATGCTTGTGCTTCTAGTTCCGACAATGCAGTAATAACCAACAAGTAATCTAACTAACAATTCCAAAACTACTGTCTTGTACACAGTGTAAGGGGATAAAGAATATGTACATAAGGATATATGAATGAGTGATGGTACAGAGCAGCATAGTCATGATACAGTAGATGGTATCGGGTACAGTATGTACAAATGAGATGAGTATGTAAACAAAGTGGCATAGTTAAAGTGGCTAGTGATACATGTATTACATAAGGATACAGTCGATGGTATAGAGTACAGTATATACGTATGCATATGAGATGAATAATGTAGGGTAAGTAACATTATATAAGGTAGCATTGTTTAAAGTGGCTAGTGATATATTTACATCATTTCCCATCAATTCCCATTATTAAAGTGGCTGGAGTTGAGTCAGTGTCAGTGTGTTGGCAGCAGCCACTCAATGTTAGTGGTGGCTGTTTAACAGTCTGATGGCCTTGAGATAGAAGCTGTTTTTCAGTCTCTCGGTCCCAGCTTTGATGCACCTGTACTGACCTCGCCTTCTGGATGATAGCGGGGTGAACAGGCAGTGGCTCGGGTGGTTGATGTCCTTGATGATCTTTATGGCCTTCCTGTGACATCGGGTGGTGTAGGTGTCCTGGAGGGCAGGTAGTTTGCCCCCGGTGATGCGTTGTGCAGACCTCACTACCCTCTGGAGAGCCTTACGGTTGAGGGCGGAGCAGTTGCCGTACCAGGCGGTGATACAGCCCGCCAGGATGCTCTCGATTGTGCATCTGTAGAAGTTTGTGAGTGCTTTTGGTGACAAGCCGAATTTCTTCATCCTCCTGAGGTTGAAGAGGCGCTGCTGCGCCTTCTTCACAATGCTGTCTGTGTGAGTGGACCAATTCAGTTTGTCTGTGATGTGTATGCCAAGGAACTTAAAACTTGCTACCCTCTCCACTACTGTTCCATCGATGTGGATAGGGGGGTGTTCCCTCTGCTGTTTCCTGAAGTCCACAATCATCTCCTTAGTTTTGTTGACGTTGAGTGTGAGGTTATTTTCCTGACACCACACTCCGAGGGCCCTCACCTCCTTCCTGTAGGCCGTCTCGTCGTTGTTGGTAATCAAGCCTACCACTCTCTTTGTATGTTAGAGAGTCAAGGCCACAGCAACGTTTAGAATATGCTCTCTCTCCCTCTCTCTCTTTCTCTCTCAGTCTCTCATTCCCCCCACTCCTCATCTCTCTCTCTCTCTCTCTCTCTCTCTCTCTCTCTCTCTCTCTCTCTCCTCTCTGTCTCTCATCACCCCCCTCTCTCATTCTCTCTCTCTTTGCACCTGAGGGTACAAGTGTTCAGTTCCATGGTCTCTTCCAACTAAAGTCTAAACACAGAATTTGCATTAAGGTAATTTAGTCCTCTGAAGAGAGTCAGATAAAAGCACAACATAAGACCACAACAACACAATGGTTATATGACTGCTTCTATTCCTAGGAGGGTTACTGTGTAATAGGGTGGCTGGTTGCCTAGTGGTTAGAGCGTTGGGCCATCAACCGAAAAGTTGCTGCTTCGAATACTCGAGCGGACAAGGTGAAAATCTGTGCACTTGAGCAAGACAATTAACCCACATTTGCTCCAGGGGTGCTGGACTACATGGCTGACCCTGTAAAACAACACATTTCACTGCACCTATCTGGTGTATGTGACAATAAAAC
The DNA here is from genome assembly GCF_045791955.1 of Oncorhynchus clarkii lewisi. NCBI lineage: Eukaryota > Metazoa > Chordata > Actinopteri > Salmoniformes > Salmonidae > Oncorhynchus > Oncorhynchus clarkii. The sequence goes on along the minus strand of NC_092147.1, from coordinate 32,243,111 downwards.
ATATATATACAGTACCAGTCAAAAGTCTGGACACACCAACTCATTCCAGGGTTTTTCCTTATTTTGACTATTTTTCTACATTGTAGAATAATAGTGAAGACATCAACATTATGAAAAAACACAAAAGATAATGAAGTAAGCAAATATATATTTATATTTGAGATTCTTCAAAGTAGCCACCCTTTGCCTTGATGACAGCTTCAAATCAAATCAAAGTTAATTTGTCATGTGCGCAGAATACAACAGGTTACAGTGAAATGCTTACTTACAGGCTCTAACCAATAGTGCAAAAAGGTATTAGGTGAACAATAGGTAAGTAAAGAAATAAAACAACAGTAAAAAGACAGTGAATAACAGTAGCGAGGCTATATACAGTAGCGAGGCTGTATACAGTAGCGAGGCTATATACAGTAGCGAGGTTATAACAGTAGCGAGGCTACATGCAGACACCGGTTAGTCAGACTGATTGAGGTAGTATGTACATGTAGATATGGTTAAAGTGACTATGAATATATGATGAACAGAGAGTAGCAGTAGCGTAAAAGAGGGGTTGGTGGGTGGTGGGTGGTGGGACACAATGCTGATAAGCCGGTTAGCCAATGTGCGGGAGCACTGGTTGGTCGGGCCAATTGAGGTAGTATGTACATATGTAAAAGTGACTATGCATATATGGTTAAAGTGACTATGCATATATGATGAACAGAGATTTGCAGCAGCATAAAAGAGGGGTTGGGGGTGGCAAATGGTGCAAATAGTCCGGGTAGCCAATTGATTACCTGTTCAGGAGTCTTATGGCTTGGGGGTAAAAAGTATTGAGAAGCCTTTTTGTCCTAGACTTGGCACTCTGGTACCACTTGCCAGGTGGTAGTAGAGAGAACAGTCTATGACTGGGGTGGCTGGGGTATTTGACCATTTTTAGGGCCTTCCTCTGACACCGCCTGGTGTAGAGATCCTGCATGGTCGGCAGCTTAGCCCCAGTGATGTATTGGGCCATACGCACTACCCTCTGTAGTGCCTTGCGGTCGGAGGCCGAGCAATTGCCATACCAGGCCGTACCAGTCAGGATGCTCTCGATGTTGCAGCTGTAGAACCTTTTGAGGATCTCAGGACCCTTGCCAATTCTTTTTAGTTTCCTGGGATGGAGTAGGCTTTGTCGTGCCCTCTTCACAACTGTCTTGGTGTGTTTGGACCATTGTAGTTTGTTGGTGATGTGGACACCAAAGAACTTGAATCTCTCAACCTGCTCCACTACAGCCCCGTCGATGAGAATAGGGGTGTGCTCGGTCCTCCTTTTCCTGTAGTCCACAATCATCTCCTTAGTCTTGGTTACATTGAGGGATAGGTTGTTATTCTAGCACCAACCGGCCAGGTCTCTGACCTCCTCCCTATAGGCTGTCAATCGTTGTCGGTGATCAGGCCTACCACTATTGTGTCGTCTGCAAACTTAATGATGGTGTTGGAGTCGTCCCTGGCCATGCAGTCATGTGTGAACAGGGAGTACAGGAGGGGATTGAGCACGCACCCCTGGGGAGCTCCAGTGTTGAGGATCAGCATGGCAGATGTGTTGCTACATACCCTTACCACCTGGGGGCGGCCAGTCAGGAAGTCCAGGATCCAGTTGCAGAGGGAGGTGTTTAGTCCCAGGATCCTTAGCTTAGTGATGAGCTTTGAGGGTAGTATGGTGTTGAACGCTGAGCTGTAGTCAATGAATAGCATTCTCACATAAGTGTTCCTTTTGTCCTGGTGGGAAAGGGCAGTATGGAGTGCAATAGAGATTGCATCACCTGTGGATCTGTTTGGGCGGTACGCAAATTGGAGTGGGTCTAGGGTTTCTGGGATAATGGTGTTGATGTGAGCCATTACCAGCATTTCAAAGCACTTCATGACTACGGACGTGAGTGCTACGGGTCTGTAGTCATATAGGAAGGTTGCTTTTGTGTTCTTGGGCACAGGGACTATGGTGGTCTGTTTGAAACATGTTGGTATTACAGACTCAATCAGGGACATATTGAAAATGTCAGTGAAGACACCTGCCAGTTGGTCAGCACATGCCGGAGCACACATCCTGGTAATCCGTCTGTCCCCGCAGCCTTGTGTATGTTGACCTGTTTAAAGGTTCTTACTCACGTCGGCTTCTGAGAGTGTGATCACACAGTCATCCGGAACAGCTGATGCTCTCATGCATGTTATAGTCCCGCACCTTGAAAGCGGCAGCTCTACCTTTAGCTCAGTGCGAATTTTGCCTGGTTGGGGTATGTACGTACAGTCACTGTGGGGACGACGTCCTCGATGCACTTATTGATAAAGCCAGTGACTGATGTAGTGTACTCCTCAATGCCATCGGAAGAATCCCGGAACATGTTCCAGTCTGTGATAGCAAAACAGTCTTAAAACCTGTTACGGCTAGACGTTCCGCTAGCGGAACCCCTTGACAACATCCGGTGAAATGGCAGAGCGCCAAATGCAAATGAATTACTATAAATATTAAACTTTCATGAAATCACACATGCAATACACCAAATTAAAGCTACACTTGTTGTTAATCCAGCCAACATGTCAGATTTCAAATAGGCTTTACTGCGAAAACAAACCATACTATTATCTGAAGATAGCACCCCATCAAACAAACACAGACAATCATTTTTCAATCCTCCAGGGCACGACACGAAACTCAGAAATTAAGAAATAATTCATGCCTTACCTTTGACGAGCTTCTTCTGTAAACATAAACATCACAAATGGTCCTTTTATTCGATTAATTCCGTCGTTATATATCCAAAATGCAAAACGCAACATGACTACAAAATATCTCAGAAATTACCTGTAATCTTTGTCCAAATATTTAAAACAACTTTCCTAATAAAACTATAGGTATTTCTTTTGTAAATAAAGGAAAAACATCAACCAATTTCAAAGGAAAAACATCAACCAATTTCTAAAGACTGTTGACATCCAGTGGAAGTGATAGGAACTGCAAGCAAGTGCCTTAGAAATCTAGATCCCTATTGAAAGCCCATTGAAAAGAGAGTGACCTCAAAATGTTTTTTTTTCCTGGATGGTTTGTCCTCGGGGCTTTGTTATACTCACAGACATCATTCAAACAGTTTTAGAAACTTCAGAGTGTTTTCTATCCAAATCTACTAATGATATGCATACCCTAGCTTCTGAGCCTGAGTAGCAGGCAGTTTACTTTGGGCACGCTTTCCATCCGGACGTGAAAATACTGCCCCCTAGCCCGAAGAGGTTTTAACAGTCTCTTGGCGTACCATCAACCAGCGTCATGAGGAATGCTTTTCGAACAGTCCTGAAGGAGTTCCCACATATGCTGAGCACTTGTTGGCTGCTTTTCCTTCACTCTGTGGTCCAACTCATCCCAAACCATCTCAATTGGGTTGAGGTCAGGTGATTGTGGAGGCCAGGTCATCTGATGTAGCATTCCATCACTCTCCTTCTTGGTCAAATAGCCCTTACACAGCCTGGAGGTGTGTTGGATCATTGTCCTGTTGAAAAACAAATAATAGTCCCACTAAGCGCAAACAAGATGGGATGGCATATCGCTGTGGTAGCCATGCTGGTTAAGTGAGACTTGAATTCTAAATAAATCTTGACAGTGTCACCAGCAAAACAACCCCACACCATCACACCTCCTCCTCCATACATGCGAAGATCATCCGTTCACCTACTCTGTGTCTCAAAAAGACACCGCGGTTGGAACCGAAAATCTCAAGTTTGGACTCATCAGACCAAAGGACAGATTTCCACAGGACTAATGTCCATTGCTCGTGTTTCTTGGCCCAAGCAAGTCTCTTCTTCTTATTGGTGTCCTTTAGTGGTCATTTATTTGCAGCAACTCAACCATGAATTCTGCCTGATTCACACAGTCTCACACAGTCTCCTCTGAACAGTTGATGATGAGATGTGTCTTTTACTTAAACTCTGTGAAGCATTTATTTGGGCTGCAAGAACTTATCCTCTGCAGCAGAGGTAACTCTGGGTCTTCCTTTCCTGTGGCAGCCCTCATGAGAGCCAGTTTCATCATAGTGCTTGATGGTTTTTGCGACTGCACTTGAAGAAACTTTCAAAGTTATTGAAATGTTCCGCATTGACTGACCTTCATGTCTTAAAGTAATGATGGACTGTCATTTCTCTTTGCCTATTTGAGCTGCTCTTGCCATAATATGGACTTAGGGCTGTCTTCTGTGTACGACACCTACCTTGTCACAGCACAACTGATTGGCTCAAACGTATTAAGAAGGAACGACATTCCACAAATTAACTTTTAACAAGGCACATCTGTTAATTGAAATGCATTCCACCTCATGAAGCTGGTTGAGAGAATGCCAAGAGTGTGCAAAGCTGTCATGAAGGCAAAGGATGGCTACTTTGAAGAATCTAAAATCTAAAATATATTTTGATTTGTTTAACACTTTTTTGGTTACTACGTGATTCCATATGTGTTATTTCATAATTTCGATGTCTTCACTATTATTCTACAATGTAGAAAATAGTAAAAATAAAGAAAATAAAGAATGAGTAGGTGTGTCCACACTTTTGACTGGTACTGTATATGTTAGAGAAACACAAACAACTAAACATTCTGTCAAAATTAGGATACACTGAGATACTTACTCTAGCTACATAATCATTTTCACAATCTGTATAAGCTCAATACTATTATAAACTGTAGGGGATTTTAGGGAGATGGCATATGCAGAGAGAGAAAGTGTGTGTGTCTATTTGTCCTTCAAACTCCTCTCTCAGAAAAGTCCAGGCTGTTCCATGTCGCAAGTGTCACCACCAGGGTGTGACGTCACAGCGGCTGAACTGAGTATGACAGCAAGAGGGAGTAGATGAACACTATCTCATTGTCAGAAACATCCCTAACTGCAGTGGATTACGCTATAGAACTATAAAGAACCAGGCTTTCCTTCAGGTTTAACCCAGGAGGGCTGGATGCAGAGACACGTCCTACATGTGACAGTAAGTCCCTGAAATATATCAGTAGGAGAAAGCTACTGTCCTACACATTGTTCAGGAGGTCTGGTAAATACAGTGGGGTGTTCTGAAGTCTCTTCTACTTTGTTATATTCTGCCTGTAGCCTGTACTAATCTATGTGCATCAGAAAGGAGGGTTTTACAGTAATATGATGAATGGAAGCAGAACGAGGGGGAAGGGGGCTAAATACTGTGTGTGTGCGTTTTTTTCAGTGTGTGTTTGCGTGTGTGTGTGTGTACAGGACTCTGAACAGCTTCTACCCCCAAGTCATAAGAATGCTAAATGGTTAGTTACATAGTTAACCAAATAGCTTCCTGGACTATCTGCATTGACCCTTTTTTGACTCATCACATATGCTGCTGCTTCTGTTGATTATCATTCACTTTATTCCAAATTATATGTACATAGTGTAGCTACCTCAATTACCTCGTACCCCTGCGCATCGACTCGGTACTGGTACCCCGTGTATACAGCCAAGTTATTGTTACTAATTGTGTGTTTATTATAACTTTGTTTTGTATTATTGTTGTATTGTATTATTTTTGTATTTTCTTTCTCTCTACATTGTTGGGAAGGGCCCGTAAGTAAGCAGCTCACTGTTAGTCTACACTTGTTGTTTACGAAGCATGTGACAAATGCAATTTGATTTGGTGTGTGTGTCAGTGTGTGTGTGAACATGTAGGTTTGTCAGAGAGAGAACACTGCCCACAAAATGAGGTGGAAACTGAGCTGCACTTCCTAACCTCCTGCCCAATGTAGAGAGACATATTTCCCTCAGATTACACAGATCCACAAAGAATTCGAAAACAAATCCAATTTTGATAAACTCCCATATCTACTGGGTGAAATTCCACATTGTGCCATCACAGCAGCAAGATTTGTGACCTGTTGCCACGAGAAAAGGGCAACCAGTGAAGAACACACACCATTGTAAATACAACCCATATTTATGCTTATTTATTTTCCCTTGCGTTCTTTAACCATTTGTACCTTGTTAAAACACTGTATATATATATAATATGACATTTGTAATGTCTTTATTGTTTTGAAACTTCTGTATGTGTAATGTTTACTGTTCATTTTTATTGTTTATTTCACTTTATATATTCACTTTATATATTATCTACCTCACTTGCTTTGGCAATGTTAACACATGTTTCCCATGCCAATAAAGCCCTTGAATTGAATTGAATTGAATTGAAATAGAAACAGAGAGAGAGGGACAGAAAAAGAGATAGATTGAGAGAGAGGGAGGGAAACAGAGAGAGAGAGAGAGAGAGCGAGAGATGGATAGAGAGAGAGAGAGAGAGAGAGAGAGAGAGAGAGAGGGAAACAGAGAGAGAGAGAGAGAGGGAGACAGAGAGAGAGAGAGAGAGAGAGAAAGAGAGAGAGAGAGGGAAACAGAAAGAGAGAGAGGGAGAGAGAGAGAGAGAGAGAGAGAGAGAGAGAGAGAGAGAGAGAGAGAGAGAGAAAGAGAGAGAGAGAGAGAGGGATAGAGTGTGAATGACTGTGTGTGTGCTAAATACAGCATAATGGCTAGTCTTTGTGGCAGTGCAAAGAGACAGAGCTTTTTCTCTGGCTATCTAATGTCTCAGAGAATGAGACATGACAGACGCACACGCAAACACAAACATACTATACACACACAAACACCCTCTCATCTCTCTATGGTGCACCAAGAGCTTGGCAAAGATATTCACAGTGAGCTGACAGTGGCCTGAAATGATTAATATAATAATAGATTTCTGCTTAAACCAGTAGCTAATCTGCTCTGAGCTGAAATCTGACATTGAGAAGTCTATCTCGTCCCGAGCACGTGTGAAATAATCAATATACCTCATCCAGCTTATCTCAGACAAATTGAAATGCATACAACATGAGCTTATGAGTTATTATACTGCTGTATAAGATTGTTAATCATTGTTTTTTTTCCAAATGTCACTTTCATTTACGTTCCACACAGATTAAAATCCCACTATAATGACGATCCCATCGGCTATATCCCACAGTATTTTCTCAACCTTAAATCAGACAGTGTCCCTGTATGAACAGAGATGACTAATCCCTTGTTCTCTCCTCCTTCTCTTGCTCCATTTATACCTTACACAAGTACATGTTCACAAACACTTACCTTCCACCACTTTCCCTGTCTGTTCGGCCACTCCTCCGGGTGTAACCTTAGCGATGTAGGCTCCTATCTCACCATGACAACCAGGAATCTCCTTTCCTCCCACCACACGGATCCCCAGGCCATTCCCTGCAGGGAACGCACACAACCGTTCCAAAGTTTGGGGTCACTTAGAAATGTCCTTGTTTTTGAAAGAAAATAAAAAAAATTGTCCATTAAAATAACATCAAATTGATCAGAAATACAGTGTAAACATTGTTAAAGGTGTAAATTAATATTGTAGCTGGAAACAGCAGATATTTAATGGAATATCTACATAGGTGTACAGAGGCCCATTATCAGCAACCATCACTCCTGTGTTCCAATGGCATGTTGTGTTAGCTAATCCAAGTTTATCATTTTAAAAGGCTAATTGATCATCAAAAAATACTTTTGCAATTATGTTAGCACAACTCAAAACTGTTGTGCTGATTAAAGAAGCAGTACTGCTGGCCTTCTTTAGACTAGTTGAGTATCTGGAGCATCAGCATTTGTGGGTTCGATTACAGGCTCAAAATAACCAGATACAAAGACCTTTCTTCTGAAACTCGTCAGTCTATTCTTGTTCTGAGAAATGAAGGCTATTCCATGTGAGAAATTGCCAAGAAACTGAAGATCTGGTACAACACTTTTTCTTTGCAACTCTGCGTAGAAGGACAGCATCCCGGAGTCGCCTCTTCACTGTTGACGTTGAGACTGGTGTTTTGTGGGTACTATTTAATGAAGCTGCCATTTGAGGACTTGTAAGGTGTCTGTTTCTCAAACTAGACACTCTAATGTACTTGTCCTCTTGTTCAGTTGTTCACCGGGCCTCCCACTCCTCTTTCAATTCTGGTTAGAGCCAGTTTGCGCTGTTCTGTGAAGGGAGTAGTACACAGCATTGTACGAGATCTTCAGTTTCTTGGCAATTTCTCACATGGAATAGCCTTCATTCCTCAGAACAAGAATAGACTGACGAGTTTCAGAAGAAAGTACTCAGATTTATTGCTTCTTTAATCACACAACAGTTTTCAGCTGTGCTAGCATAATTACAAAAGGGTTTTCTAATAATCAATTAGCCTTTTAAACTAATAAACTTGGATTAGCTAACACAACGTGCCATTGGAACATAGGAGTGATGGTTGCTGATAATGGGCCTCTGTACGCCTATGTAGATATTCCATTAAAATGACTACATTGTTAATGTAGTAATTTACAACATTAACAATGTCTACACTGTATATCTGATAAATTGGATGTTATTTTAATGGACAAAAAAATGTGCTTTTCTTTCAAAGTCAATGGCATGTCTAAGTGGCACCCAAACTTTTGAAAGTTAGTGTATATCAATGGACAATATACAGTATAACAATATATCAACGGCTATATTGGAAATACATGAGATGATCCTATTATTATCATTAATGAGCAGATATCTACATATTAGAGAATGTTTACTGTGTTCTGCTCTACCTGAGACACTGGTGTCCTTGGGGTCCCTCTGTAGTTTGAGCCGGGTGTGAGGGAACACATAGGGAATCAGCTTAATCTGGGGGAGGCACACAGTGCATGGAGTGTTTGTAAAAAATTGCCAAGGCAGCAGCTACTCTTCCTGGGGTCCAAACACATTAAGGCACTTACATTACATGTGAAGCAAAATATAAAATGGTACATCATATAACATTATTACACTGCTATATGTCCACAATACAACATGTATAATACCACCATACAACAATATTACAATGTACGTGTGTGTAGAGTGCGTATGCTAGTGCTTGTGTGCATGTGTGTGTCTGTACCTGTGTGTTTGTCTCTTCACAGCCCCTGTTGTTCCATAAGGTGTATTTTTACTCGTTTTTTAAATCTGATTCTACTTGATTCAGTTACCTGATGTGGAATAGAGTTCCATGTAGTCATGGCTCTATGTAGTACTTTGCGCCTCCCATAGTCTGTTCTGGACTTAGAGATTATGAAGAGATCTCTGGTGGTATGTCTTGTGCGTTATGCATGAGTGTCTGAGCTGTGTGCTAGTAGTTTAAACAAACAGCTCAGTACATTCAGTTTATCAACACTTCTTACAAAAACAAGTAGTGATGAAGTCAATCTCTCCTCCACTTTGAGCCAGGAGAGATGGACATGCACATCATTGACATACATACCCCGTGTACTTTTAAGGGCCAGCTGTGCTGCCCTGTTCAGAGCCAATTGTCCCTCTATGTGGCACCTGACCACATAACTGAACAGCAGGTGCGACAAAACTAGGCCCTGCCTTCTTAAAAAGGACCTGCCTTGTTAAGAAGGGAGAGCAGCACTTTATTATGGACAGAGTTCTCCCCATCTTAGCCACTGTTATATCAGTATGTTTTCACCATGACAGTTCACAATCCAGGGTTACTCCAAGCAGTTTAATCACCTCAACTTATTATTCAATAGTTTAGAGGAGGATTTGTCCCAAATACAATGCTTTTCATTTTTTAAATATTTTGGACTAACTTATTCCTTGCCATCCATTCTGAATCTAACTGCAGATCTTTGTTAAGTGTTGCAGTCATTTCAGTCGCTGTAGTAGCTGACATGTATAGCGTTGAGACACACATGGACACACTGGCTTTACTCAAAGCCATGATTCATGGCATTGATTCTACCTGGATTATGTTGGAGGGGCTTCCATTAAAGAACCCCATCTGTGTTATGTTAGACAGGTAAGTGTTTATCCACAATATAGCAGGGGGTGTGAAGCCATAACACATACATTTTTCTAACAGCAGAATATGAACAATAATGTCAAAAGCCACACTGAAGTCTAACAAAACAGCCCCCAAAATATTTTTACCATCATTTTCTCTCAGCCAATCATCAGTCATTTGTGTAAGTGCTGTGGTTGTTGAATGCCCTTCTCTATAAGCGTGCTGAAAGTCTGTTGTCAATTCATTTACTGTAAAACAACATTGTATCTGGTCAAACGCAATTATTTTCAAAAAGTTTACCAAGGTTTGGTAACAGGCTGATTGGTCGGCTATTTGTGACCAGTTTCAGGAAACTAGGCGTATGTCGCAAGTCACGACTTCACAGGAGAGGCATTTGAACGTTTATTAAAAAAAAATAAAAAATCTGTTATTTGGCAGAAATGCCTTCTGGAACATTTGAACTTTCATGTGCCTTAATAAAAAAACTTGTATGCCATCTGTAAATATGAAATACATTGTTAAATTATGAGCCTAGTTGGTTTAGCCACAGAAAAAGACAGGAACCTTTCCGCTAGCCCTGATTGACTGAAATAATGAATGGGCTGGACATACCGAGAGATGAGTTTGGATTGGTCTGCCCTGTAGCATCTTCTGTCTATAAAATGAGCTGCTCGTTATGTGTAGATAATCCTTTCTAATGCCGTTTTTTCAAAATATATAATGCTAGCCATGGAGAACTGAAAATGTGTTGCTACTGCTCTCAACCAGAGTGACTTGACACAAGATTATTGAGGTTATTCTTCTTATCTAAACTTGAGAGGTGAATCGATGTTATGCAAAGTTGTAATGTCTTCTCAAGTTTTTAGTTTTTTCCTGTTTTACAGCTTCGATGCTCTGGAGTCTGGTGCTGTTGTCGCCAAGGAGCGTTCGGACTCAGTCGGGACCAGGTTTTAGCTGCTGCGCAAAGCTGACATCTTTCCTCCCATAGATGGTCTGCCTGTACCAGCAGCACCTGGACTGGACACAGCTAGACAAACTTATCTTTTTGAAAAGATCAGGGAGTTTTGCGAGGAAGAGGCTATGGACATCACATGCCCTGCACCAAAGTCAAGGGCAGAACAGAAACAGGCTCCCTGAATATAGATTCCCTTGTTCATGCGTGGTTCGGACGGACCAGTTAATCACTGGGGGCGAGATCCCAGCCATCAGCACTATCTTCAGTGCCTCTTGTCACATGACTCTCTCCTAACACATACGTTGATGCTACTTTTTTTATCCTGCTGTTCAGCCAATTTACCCCTGATTGATGGCATATACCTACCTCATCTTTCACTGATATCCTTATTGATATTGTTCTTGAACATAATGTATTTTTGTTCTTTCTCTACTGGCATTGACACTTCTTTTTTTTTTCTTTATATTTATTTTACTATCTATTTTTGATATTGCTACTTTGCAAGTAACCACTTGGCTGTACCGTTTACAACTTCTGGAGAGTCCCATCCACTTAACAAGATGTGGCTGGGGGTTATAGCATTTCTTTCACATGACCCATCAATTTAGAAAAGTGTACTTATTATTATTATTTACTTATTGTTGGCTACAACTTTTTGTCTTAATCTTTACTACACTAATCACTGTTTAGCACATGACCTCACATGTGAATCCTTAAAGAGATGGGTGGGGCTGGCTTAAAAGGGTGTGAACAATTCTGAATGGGTGTAGACAATGAAAAGCTCTCCAGTAGATGTACCAAAACATTCAACGGCCATTTTCTCAAAAGTTTATCAACTTTCAAAGCAGAATTACTTTCGCATTGTTCCTCAAATGCAGTGTATGATATACCATTTTGTAGCTCTGTGTCTCTGCTTTTAACCAATCTAAAAAACACAATTTCAAATTTTGATACATAAGACCAAATCGGTGGACATCACATTTGAGCCAATAAAGGGGGCTGTACTATTCTTGGGTAGCGGAATGACTTTTGCTTCCCTCCTGGCCAGAGGGCACACCCTTTTAGTAGGCTTAAATTGATGATATGGCAAATATTGTCCACTATTATCCTCAGTAATTTTCCATCTAGGTTGTCAGATCCTGATGGCTTGTCATTGTTGATAGACAACAATAATGTTTTCACCACCTCCACACTCACATTACAAAATTCAAAAGTACAATGCCTTTCTTTCATAATTTGGTCAGATATACTTTGATGTGTAGTGCCAGCGTTTGTTGCTGGCATGTTATGCCTACATTTTCTAATCTTGCCAATGAAAACATAATTAAAGAAGTTGGCAATATCAGTGGGTTTTGTGATGAATGAGCCATCTGATTCAATGAATAATGGCCGAGTTGAACTTTTTTCCCCAAAAATGTCATTTAAGGTACTCCAAAGCTTATTATTGGCATTCTTTGAATGATTTATTTTTGTTTCATAGTATTGTTTATTTTTATTTTTAGTTAGTTTATTCACATGATTTCTCAATTTGCAGTACATATGCCAATCGGTTGTGCTGCCAGACTTATTTGCCATTCCTTTTGCCTCATCCATCTCAACCATAACATTTTTCAATATCTCACAATCCAAGGGGATTCAACAGTTTTTACAGTTATTTTCATAATGGGTGCGCGGTTATTAGTAACTGGATTAAGCAATTGTATAAATGTGTCAAGTGTAGCGTCTGGTTGCTCCTCATTACACACCACAGAGCAGCAAATATTATTTACATCATCAACATAAAAATCCCTATACAACTTATTGTATGACCTCTTATACACTATATTTGGCCCAGCCTTTGGAACTTTGGTTTTCCTAGATATGGCTATTATATTGTGATCGCTACATCCTATGGATTTGGATACTGCTTTAAAGCACATTTCTGCAACATTAGTCAAATCAATACATGTTGATGATTTCATTCCTGTGCTGTTTGTAACTAACCTGGTAGTTTGACTGACAACCTGAACCAGGTTGCAGGCACTGGTTACAGTTTGAGTACAACTCTGCTAAAGACAACATGAACAAAACAGGCACTATCAATGTATATTTAATGAGGGGGAAGATGTATATAGCAGTTTATTTATTAAATATAGTTCACTAATTTAGACTTATCCTATCCAGCTCCTCTCACCTGTCTCCTGTCCAGAGGCTGTCCATTTTCCTGATGTTGTCTCTCTGCAGGCTTATCAAACCAGTCAGTGTCCTCCCTCCTCAGGTGGTACGCTACACAGGGACAGAGATGGGGGCAGGGGGACACAGGGGTGGAAGGGACAGGGACACAGACAGAGAGGGGATACTCAATTGTCAAACACAATATAAGCAGGATGGATGCCCAACTCCAAATAAACCACTAGCCTCCAGCCACGGACAATATATGCACTTATTATAGATCTAAAGGTATTTGCAATATTTTAATAACTCCAAATCACTCTCTGGTAGGCTTGGCGGAGTCTACGTAATGTGGATGATCAGATCTACGCAGGTGTCTTGGGGTGGGAGCAAGATGGCAATGTGAAATTGGGTATCAGTAGCACCCCCTTTACAATACTTTATAAACACATCCTTTGCTCCATGTTTACTGCTCGTAAGTGATCAGTGATCAGAGCTGTCTGGAGAGGTGAAGGCAGCATGGTAGATAACCAGCTACTGTCCCATCCCCAGTACTATCAGATCAGTGAACATTTAAGAGACTGGATGGGGATGGATGTATTTGAACTAGGTATGTCATGCGCACATTGGCATGCAGAGGTCCCCGGTGTGTGTGTGTGCGTGTGCGTGTGAGTGTGTGTGTGTGTGTGTGTGTGTGTGTGTGTGTGTGTGTGTGTGTGTGTGTGTGTGTGTGCAGATTAACAGGTCATGCATAGAGAGAGTGAAACATCTCTACAGTGGGTCAAGGACACAGTAGACAGATTTTTAGGTGGAAGTGGAGTAGTGTCGTCCACAGTCACAGTACAGTTCCCTTTGCCCTGAGACAGTGAGGTAGTGCATGGTGTTATCAGGGTGATCCAACAGCATGATCAGTGTTACATCTATAATTGTGTGAGAGACTCTCGACACATACTTACCTAGTATTCAGACATACCACTGTTATGGTAACACATGTATGTAATGCAAATGTGAGCCGTATCTGAGCGACCTTGCAATAGTGCATGAACATGAATTCCAGAAATGGCATTGATATACACTATATATACAAAAGTATATGGACACCCTTCAAATTAGTGGATTTGGCTGTTTCGAACACACAGCCATGCAATCGCCATAGACCAACATTGGCAGTAGAATGGCCTTACTGAAGAGCTCAGTGACTTTCAATGTGGCACCGTCATAGGATGCCACCTTTCTAATAAGTCAGTTCGTCAAATTTCTCCTCTGCTAAAGCTGCCCCAGTCAACTGTAAGTGCTGATATTGTTAAGTGGAAACGTCTAGGAGCAACAACAGCTCAGCCGTGAAGTCATAGTCCACTCAAGCTCACAGAATGAGTGCTGAAGCGCGTAGCCCATAAAACTTGTCTGTCTGCAGTTGCAACACACACTACCGAGTTCCAAACTGCCATTGGAAGCAATGTCAGAACAAGAACTGTTCATCGGGAGCTTCATGAAATGGGTTTCCATGGCCAAGCAGCCACACACAAGCCTAAGATCACCATGCGCAATGCCAAGCGTCTCCTCAAGTGGTGTAAACCTCACTGTTGTTGGACTCTGGAGCAGTGGAAATGTGTTTTCTGGACTGATGAATCATGTTTCACCATCTGGCATTCCGATAGACACATCTGGGTTTAGCAGATGCCAGGAGAACACTACCTTCCCCAATGCATAGTGCCAACTGTAAAGTTTGGTGGAGAAGGAATAATGGTCTGTTTTTCATTGTTCGGGCTAGGCCCCTTAGTTCCAACAAAGATACATCTTAACGCTACAGCATACAATCATTTTCCAGACAATTCTGTGAACTTTGTGGCAACAGTTTGGGGAAGACCCTTTCCTGTTTCAGCATGACAATGCACCCGTGCACAAAGCGAGGTCCATACATAAATGGTTTGTCGAGATCGGTGTGGAAGAACTTGACTGGCCTGAGCCCTGACCTCAACCCCATCGAACACATTTGGGATCAATTGGAATGCCGAGTGCAAGCCAGGCATAATCGCCTAATTGCTATTTTTTTTTCTTTCTCATTGTTTGTAACATATGATAGATAATGTTGCTGTTACCATCTCTTTTGACCGAAAAGAGCTTCTGGACATCAAAACAACTATTACTCACCTCGAACTGGACAAAGATTTTTTATTTAATGAGTCTGACGAGAAGAATATACTGCTTTGTCGAGACAAGGCCCAAATAGGCCGTCATCCGCATGAAGAAAATATGGAGAAAAAGGGAGGGGAGAGCGGGGTGCCTTAAAATAATTAGCCGAGTAGGTAAACCACCACAACCCTCCGTATTATTGCCAATGTGCAATCATTAGAAAACAAACTGGACGATCTATGATTAAGACTATCCTGCCAACGGGACATTACAAACTGTAATACCTTATGTTTCACCGAGATGTGGCTAAATGACGACATGGAAAATATTGTGCTGGCTGGCTTCTCCGTACATTGGCAGGACAGAGGAGATATGTCTGGTAGCACGAGGGGTGGGGGTGTGTGTCTATTTGTCAATAACTGCTGGTGCGTGATGTCTAATATTATAGAAGCCTTGAGGTATTGCTCACCTGAGGTAGAATACCTTATGATAAGCTGTAGACCACACTATCTGCCAAGAGAATTCTCATCTATATTATTCGCAGCCATCTATTTACCACCACAAACCGATGCTGGCACTAAGACCGCACTCAACGAGCTGTATAAGGTCATAAGCAAACAAGAAAATGTTCGGCCAGAAGCGGCGCTCCTAGTGGCCGGGGACTTTAATGCAGGCAAACTTAAATCCATTTTACCTAATTTCTAACAGCATGTCACATGTGCAACCAGAGGAGAAAAAAATCTCTAGACCACCTTTACTCCACACACAGAGACATATACAAAGCTCTCCCTCGCCCTCCATTGAACAAATCTGACCATAATTCTATCCTCTTGATTCCTGCTTACAAGCAAACTAAAGCAGGAAGTACCAGTGACTCCTTTAATACGGAAGTGTTCAGATGACAAGGATGCTACGCTGCAGGACTATTTTGCTAGCACAGACTTGAATATGTCCAATGGCATTGAGGTGTATACCACCTCAGTCACTGGCTTCATCAATAAGTGCATCGACGACGTCATCCCCACAGTGACCGTACGTACATATCCCAACCAGAATCCATGTATTACAGGCAACATCCACACCGAGCTAAGGGCTAGAGCTGCCGCTTTCAAGGAGCGGGACACTAATCCAAAAGCTTATAAGAAATCCCGCTATGACTTCAGATGAACCATCAAACAGGCAAAGCATCAATCCAGGACTACGATTGAATTCTACTACGCTCGTCAGATGTGGCAGGGCTTGAAAACAGTTATGGACTAAAAAGGGAAACTCAGCCGTAAGCTGCCCAGTGACGCGAGCCTACCAGATGAGCTAAATTACTTTTATGCTAGCTTCGAGGCAAGCAACACTGAAGCATGCATGAGAGCACCAGCTGTTCCGGACGACTGTGTGATGACACTCTCCATAGCCAATGTGAGTAAGGCCTTTAAACAGGTCAACATTCACAAAGCAGCGGGGTCAGACGGATTACCAGTACCTGTACTCAAACGGATAAACTGGCATTTTCAACCTCTCCCTGACCAAGTCTGTAACACCTATAGGTTTCAAACAGACCACCATAATCCCTGTGCCCAAGAAAGCAAAGGTAACCCGCCTAAATAATTACCACCCCGTAGCACTCACATTGGTAGCCATGAAGCACCCCAACAGATCCACAGATAACACAATCTCAATCGCACAGAATCATTTGGGTTTGGCCAGGGTAGGCCGTCATTGTAAATAAGAAATTTGTTCTTAACTGACTTGCCTAGTTAAATAAAGGTTACATAGAATAAAAAAATACAAAATGTGAGAATGCTGTTCATTGACTACAGCTCAGTGTTCAACACCATAGTATCCACAAAGCTCATCACTAAGCTAAGGACCCTGGGACTTAACACCTCCCTCTGCAACTGGATCCTGGACTTCCTGACGGGCCGCCCCCAGGTGGTAAGGGTAGGCAACAACACATATGCTACACTGATCTGCAACACTGGGGCCCCTCAGGGGTGCGTGCTTAGTCTCTTCCTGTACTCCCTGTTCACCCCATGACAGCGTGGCCAAGCATGACTCCAACACCATCATTAAGTTTGCTGACGACATAACAGTGGTAACAGTCATCACCGACATTGATGAGACAGCCTATAGGGAGGTCAAAGACCTGGCCGTGTGGTGTCAGGACAACAAACTTTCCCTCAATGTGAGCAAGACAAATGAGCTGATCTTAGATTATAGGAAAAGGATGGCCGAACAGGCCCTCATTAACATCGATGGGGCCGAAGTGGAGCGGTTTGAGAATTTCATGTTCCTTGGTGTCCACTTCACCAATGAACTATCATGGTCCAAACACACCAAGACAGTTGTGAAGAGGGCATGACAACACCTTTTTCCTATCAGGAGACTGAAAAGATTTGTCATGAGTCCCCAGATCCTCAAAACGTTCAACATCTGCACCATCGAGAGCATCCTGTCAGGTTGCATCACCACTTGGTAGGGCAACTGCTCAGCATCTGACGGTAAGGCGCTACAGAGGGTAGTGCGTATGGCCCAGTACATCACTGGGGCCAAGCTTCCTGACATCCAGGACCTATATACTAGGTGCTGTCAGAGGAAGGTCCAAGAAATGTCAAAGACTCCAGTCACCCAAGTCATAGACTGTTCTCTCTGCTACCGCACGACAAGAGGTACAGGAGCACCAAGTCTAGGACCAAAAGGCTCCTTAACAGCTTCTACCCCCAATCCATTAGACTGCTGAACAATTATTCAAATGGCCTCCCAGACTGTTTACATTGACACCCCCCTTTGTTTTTACACTCCCACCACTCCCTGTTTATTATCTATGCATAGTCACTTTACTAATTACCTCGACTAACCTGTACACCCGCATATTGACTCGGTACCGGTACCCCCTGTATATAGCCTTGCTATTGTAATGTAATTATAATTATTTTTAAAAACTTTTGTTTATTTAGTAAATATTTTCTTAACTCTATTTCTTGAACTGCATTGTTGGTTAAGGGCTTGTAAGTACACATTTCACTGTAAGGTCTACATGTTCTATTTGGCGCATGTGACAAATACAATTTGATCAGTGCACGACCTCACTAATGTTTTTGTGGCTGAATGGAAGCAAGTCCTCGCAGCAATGTTCCATCTAGTGGAAACTCTTCCCAGAAGAGTGGAGGGTGTTATAGCTGGAAAGGGGGGACCAAGTCCATATTAATGTCCATGATTTTGGGTTAGATTTTCAACGAATAGGTGTCCACATACTTTTGATCATGTAGTGTATGTACAGACCCATTTAAATGTGGGTCATTCCAGATATGGATTGCTTAACCACTACAATATGATACGTTTACAGTACATTACCATCGACATATGAGTCATTCCATGATGAGTTTGATATATGTAAAGTACCATCCAAATATGGGTCATTCCAGAAATGGGTTTGATATGTTTGTGTGTATGATACCATCTACATCTGGTCATTGAGCACCATGGGGCGTGGGGTGTTGTGGGGTGGAGGCAGACATTGTCTAAGCTACATGGGGTTGGGATGTGGTCTGGACTAGACCGTTCACACTGCAGCTCTCACCTTCTATGTTCCAGTTGGGGCCTCCGGCTGGGGTGTAAAGTTATATGTTTAGAAACGGCTACAACACAACGTCAATGAATCTGAGACTTTTTCAGTGGGCTATGTCTCCATCCACTTACACTGTATATCACATGCACTGGACAAAATCTAAGTCAGCACATGCTTTGTAAGCAAATAAATACATCTTATAAGGTTATAGTCCATCAGGGAGTTTGCATTTCTGAAGCGAAGTGCATGAAAGATGTATGTCATAATAGAGCAATTGTGAATAATTGTAAAATGATCTATCACAAATCCATGGGTATTTACTAATATATCATCGCGTTAGATACTGTAAAGACACATGGGGACTAAAGCAGTCTAAATATTAAAGGTAAACTCAGTTATATGACATCACAGTGTGGCGACGTATTTGCTCTTGCCAATTGGCGCCTTTCCTTGACGCATGGCTGGGTATCATATTGCGGAGTGTCCCTTTAACATGGTGCTGCTGTATTAGTGGAGGGCAGGCAGCATTCTAAACTAGAATACTCTACCGTGTCTGATACTCTCATGAAAGATTCTGGGATCATCTCTGTTCAGAGTCAGCATGGAGTCAGTTAGGGCTGGAACCAAGGCAGATAGACACTCTTATTTATGTGGGGTCATATTTATGTCTGCTGCTGATCAACTACTCACCAGTCGATCATTGGAGTCAGTTTTGAAGTACATTTAAAACGGTACTATATTCATGTCTATGCTATCTAAAATCAATCCACTTGCATATGAATGTTTATTGGTTTGTGTTTCTGCTTGTTAATGTTTTTATTTTATTTTTAAATATGTAAATTAAATTATGGTCATTCTGAAACTGACTACACTATGCCGGGCCGATAGAAACATAGGAACAGAAGCATCGGGACATATTTAGGAGTGTTGTCCTGGTTAGTAAACACTAAAATTGATACTTCAGGATTTTGGCAATGAGGCCCTTTATCTACTACCTCAGAGTCAGATGAACTCGTGGATACCATTTTTATGTATTTTCATGCAGATTTAAGGAAGTTGCTAACTAGCGTTAGCGCAATGACTGGACGTCTATGGTAACTGCTAGCATGTTTCCAGTCATTGTGCTAACGCTAGTTAGCATTGGCTTGCGAAACAACATCTAACTTCATACTGGATGCTGAGACTAGGGAAGTTGTTAAAGGGCTTCATTGTCAAAATCCCAAAGTATCCCTTTAAGATAGAAGCAAGGACAGCTGTAATTTCACACTTACTCCCCAGGAGGAGATGGGGAGAGAACACATTCATATGCTGCCAATCAGAAGAGAGCATGCACATTTACAATCCCCTAGAAACATTCACAGCAACCAACATTCATAGCAACCAACGTCATGCAAAAGATGCTTTAAAGCTTTATTGAAATGGAAACTCAAACACATTTAATCTCAGAGCAACATGCATGAATACAAAATCCAAAATGCCCAAGATGGACAGGGATGAATATGCTATAAATAACTATGTGTGGTGTGAGTATCATAAAATATACTGTATGTCTACTATCAACATGGGTTCAAATCTAAAACTCATAAACACAAACAAATAATCTACAACTCCATAATCCTTAGGGAAAAAATGTCATTGCATTGCAATATGAATGTGAGTATAATGCTCTCTGTATTATTACTGCTGTAATAGTAAATGTGTGTATTGCTGGCCAGGAGACGAAGTGAGGGAGGCAGGTGCTCTATATAAATGGCTGTCTGCATCGTCTGAACAATTACAGTAAGTAGACCCAGACCCACACATAGTGTGGCCATTAGGCCTTTAAAATGGCTGCTACCAGGGGGCCAATAGCTCCAAGGGTGCTTGGAAAAGTAAATATAATGTATGTCTATCTTAAGGCCTGACATACTTCCTGCAAGAGCCAGATAACATTTTATGTATGGAGAAGAAGAGGGGAAAGGAGAAGAAAAAGGAGGAGAGGGAAAGAGTGGTGTAGATGAAGGTGCCTATAGGCTATAGACAGCACCCAGATGGCAGTGACATACTGTTAGATATTCATTAGTCTCCCACTCATTCAAATATATTATCACTCTCTTTTCTTTCTCTTCAAAAGCAATACACAGAGGCACTTAAAGTGTGTGTTATTTATGGTCACCTATTATCCACTATTGATATTTCACTGTTCTGTATGGTTTAAAGAAGCCCTGTATCCCATAATAGACATTTGGTCAGTGATGAAAGCAGAAAACCAACATGTAAAAGAAGAGAAGAGAACTGGAACATGCTAATAACATCATAGACGGAGTTAACAACACAGACATGCTGTCTCATACATAACATCAACAGTATTATGTATCAGTGAAGAAAATAAATAGTGTTGCATGCAGACATCAAACAGAACAAAAACAGCAACCAGAACAAAACACAAACACAGTTACGTGACAAAAGCCACAACATATGAGAAATAATAGGTGATCAGGAGCCTTCTAAGGCAGACATAAACACAGTCAGGAGCATGCGGTAGCTGCATGTCCAGAGAGTCAGGGTGCTGTGACAGCCTCAGGAGCCATTTACCTTCGCTGTCAGACATGGCTCCTCCCAGGTCGTCCATGATGAAGGCTATGTCTCTGTCGTAGACCCCACTATGTCCCAGTGTAGCCCTGGACTCCTCCCTCATGTGCTGCTGGACCTCCGGCAGGGAGTGGCTAGAGCCAAACTGGTCTCTGGAGTCAGCTGAGATGGGTGGTAGAGGGCCGGCTGAGGCTCTGGCCATGCCCATGGGCTCTCCCACAGGACTCAGAGGGCTCTCCTCCTCTGAGTTCTGAGCCACGATGGGGATGCGCCCGCGGCTCTGGCTTATAGGCAGGCTGGTGGGCTTGGTCCTGGTCACCCCAGTGCCGAACGCTGCGTCCAATGCTTCTCCCTCAATCTTCAGCCTGAGAGAGGAGCTGGAAAGGTCCCGTTTGATGGACAGATCCAGGCCATAGACGGAAGTGGGACGGGAGTTGGGGCGGGAGTTGGGGCGGGAGGAGGGGCGAGAGCGCGTGCCGCTGGGGTAGGTGGTGTCGTCCTGTAGGGTAGTCCTCATGGTGGGTCCCCCCAGGCCAAGGGACTGGCCCAGGTTCTGGCCCAGAGAGCCAGCCAGGTTAGATCCCAGGGAGGAGTCCAGGTACTTCTGCTGCTCAGACAGGTTCTTCCTCAGGCCAAAGGTGATCTCATCCTGGAGCAGTCTGGCTCGCGTGGACAGGTTGGTGACAGACGAGGCTCCAGAGCCCAGGAAGCTGCTGTAGTCTGGCTCCAGGTCTCTGCTCTCCTGGATGGAGGAGAACTTGGTTATCTTGGGGTCCATCAGGGTTGCCTTCTTCTGGTTCTTGATCTGTTTCTGGTAGAGCACAGCGGCAGGGAGCTGCTTGGCAGCTTGTTTCTCCAAGGTCAGCCGGCTGATGCTGTACTTGTCAGCCTTAGGGAAGTGTCTGTAGCTGGGGTCAGTGGGGAGGTACTGGGGCATGCCCAGGCCTGAGAGGTGCTCCAGACCCTCCGTCCCTCGTCTAAACTCCTGCTTTATCTGTTGCTTCAGGAGCTTCAGCTCATAAGGCTCCTCCATAGAGTCCTCCTCTCCTTTACCGTAGCTGTGCAGACGCGAGTTACCAAGGAACTCCGCAACCTAAACAAAGACAATACAATAATTTATCATCATCACAACACCCAAGTGAACAGGCAAATGCGGTACAGCAAAATACCAGCAAAAAAACCTGAGTAAAACACACTGACATGCAATATGTAACAACATCCCCATTCCACAGAAGAACATCTACTATTTACATATCAGTTACCTCTGCAGCGCGCCTGGCCTCAGCGGCCCGGAGCAGCCTGTCAGCCTTAGACAGGTCCTTATCAGGCAGACTGAACCCTGACCCCAGCCCTGCAGAGCCCAGCGCTGTAGAGCCTTTAGTCAGCTGCTCAATGTCCTCTATCAGAACATAGTTCCTGGCATTGTGGTGGTCGATGTCAGCATAGAAAGACTCAGCAGATATACTAGACATGGGGCTGGAGGCCATGCTCCTCTCCTCCAGGCCCATCCTCAGTTCCAGGCTGCCGTACTTCCCCACCCCATACCCCCCCTCGCTGGAGGAGGGTACGATGATCATGGGCTGGTTCCGGATCACCTCGTAGTTGGTGGTGTTCTTGGACTGGTAGCCTGAGGACTGGGCTTGCTGGTGGGAGTGGGAGGCCTGGGGGTAGGACAGGCTTGGCACAGAGGAGTAGACTGACTGACTCTGGTAGGGGTGCTGCTGGTAGAGGGCCTGCTGCTGGTACAGGGTCTGCTGAGGGTAGTGACTGATGGCCTGGGTCTGAGGGACATACTGGGTGTAGTGGGAGTAGGGACTGGTAAGAGTGGAGTACTGGGAGTCAGCCTCAGTTTCAGGGGGAATGAACTGGTCAAACTCTGACTGTGGAGCTGTCCTGGGTCTCTCCAGGCCGTGGCTGTTCCCTCTGGTCTCCCTGATGTTGCTGACCTCGCTGTCCGACATGTAGTCTCTCTCCTCAGCCACACCCTGCAGGTAGGCCCTCTCCCTCTTCTCCCTCTCCTGCAGCAGGGCATCCTTACGACGGTTGATGCCCATCTCCAGGTACCTGTTAGAAGGAGAAGATGGGATTGGATTTATACAAGTGCTTTCCAAGTGCTAAAAATGTGGAATCACTTCATACACACCAATGTGTTCTACTCATCTAAAGCATGTTATTGTATTGTAAATCAGAACTGGTTCTATATCGACTTGCCTAGTTCACAAATTGTTAAATTACCTCAGCTTGGCATCAATCTCTTTCTCCTCCTCATCTAGCTCGGCCTGTTTTCTGCGGAGCTTGGATGACTCTCTCTCCACCAGGTCCAGCTCCTTGTCGATGTCCTGCAAGATCTTGGCCCGGGCCATGGTGGTGTGACGGCCGAGACGTCGGCGCGCTGAGTTGGCGCTGTAGCCTGATGGGCCAGTCAGAGGGTCATCCTCCGGGGGAGGGTTGGGTAGGGTCCTCTTCACCTTCTTTCCAGTGCCTGATGGAGAGCCCTGGCCCTAGGACAGAGGGAAAAGCAATACGATACGAGATAAGATAGAATACTTAATACTATTGCCAGGTTTATTTTCAACAAAAATGTCAACAACATGCGATGAAAGTGCTTAACTATGCCCACTTTAACGTGGTCATGTTTAACACTATCTTATGTTACCATTATTCTTACTACAGTGACTTACAGAGTAGGTTTCTGTGTAGTGGTAACCTATCCTGTCCTCGGTGGTGGGGCTGAGAGACTTGGGGTCAGGCAGAGACTTCGGTCCAGGCTTCAGCATCCTAGGGCCGTTGGAAAACCTGGACGGGTCAGTGGTCAGCATCTTCTGCCCTTCCTCCATGGCCTTACTCGGGGAGAGGGGGGACACGGGAGAGTAAAGCACTTTGGGGGACTTGGGGGCGAGGTCTGCCTTCAGGTAGGCGCTGTAGCCCACCTCTACAGGCAAGTGGCGCCTGCGGTCTGTGTCTGTCTGGCAGCTGAGGCTGCCTCCTCTCTGAGAGTTCTCTGGGGCTGAGATGTGTTTGATGATCTCCACCTTAGTGTCCATCTGAATGCTGGGGCATTTGATGCTGCCAGAGTGGTCGGTCTGGACAGAGATCTCTGCCACAGTCTGGATGGCAATGCTGGAGACCTTAGAGCCACTGTGTTTCCCCTCGCCGCTGTGCTTGCTGGAGCGGGAGCGCCGCCGCGACCTGGTTGGTATGTCCCACTCATCCTCTTGGTCCTCCTCATCATCAGTCTGAACACTGCTGTCTACACCCCTCCCCCTGTTGTTCCTCTTCCTCCTCCCCACATACGTTCTATCTACCGAGTCCTCATCGTCTGTCTGGACCCCACTGTCCACTATCCTCTTCCCTACCACCCCTGTACCATACCCCTGGTCACCAGGCTGCTTAGACCCTGCCGACTGTTTCCTACTGAATTGCAGCTGGTCCTGACCTCCAACCTCTCTCTGACCCTCACCGGTCACATACTGCACCCCACCTTCTAGCTGGATGACAGTGGATGAGGTGGTGGACTCATCCCTAACAGGCCAGTACTGACCGTTATCCCCCACCCCTGCATACTGTGCCTCTAGCAGGTTATCTGAGGTTCCTGTGGTACCATAGTGCTCCTCTAGCTGGTGCTGTAGCTGCACCTGGAGCTGTTGGATCTGCTCTAGCTGTTCCCTCTGCTGGTTGTAGGTCTCCTGCTGTGCTACAAGGTGTGCCTGGTGCTCCTCTTCCTGTTGAACTAACAACTTCTGTTTCAGAGCCTGTAGAATAGAATAGACTAGAATAGATTAGAATAAGATTGTTGTCCAGCCAATTGTCCATCCTCTTACAGTAACAGATACATTAGCACAGGCAACATATACACACACATTCATACCTGCAGCTCCTCCAGCTCCCTCTGCACCATGATCTGCTCCTGCTCGCGGTAGCGCTGGATCTCCTGCCTCTCCCACTCCAGCTCCTCTGCCAGACACAGCTGCTTCAGCTTCTCCAGCTGCAGGAACTCCCTCTCCATCTGATACTGGGTGATCTTGCTGTCATCCAGGCCGGGGAACATGGGCAACGAGGCCAGGGCCTCCAGAGAGGCTGCGATGGCCTCCAGGGTCTGGTCAGAGTAAAGGGCAGGGAAGCCAGTCATGATGTCAGCCAGAGCGCTGGGCAGCAGGTCCTTGGGCAGGCCAGTTCCCAGGCTGATGATCTGGTTGCCAGGGTCGGTGGTGGGGATGAAGCCATAGGGGTATGGAGCTTGGGCTGGCTGCTCCTGGAGGGTGGTGGTAGGGGGTAGGGTGGTGCTGAAGATGGACCCTGGCTGGGTGGTAATGGCATATGTAGAAGGAACAGGGGCTGCTATGGAGGAGTATACCATTCCGTCTGAGGATCTAAAGACACTATAAGCAGGGACCTGGGAATATGGAGCAGTGGATATCCCAGTATAGGCCCCAGCAGCTTTACTAGTGTAGTCTAGAGCTTCACCTGTCATGACGGGTCCAGAAATGTAGGTTTAAGTCAATGACTAAAACATCATACTGTATATACATGTTCTGTACAAAATAAAGGCCATGCAGATTTGATTTGGGGAGATCATAGCACTAAGCATGCAAGCATCTCCAGTCTGTCCAGCTAGCACGATGCAAAGCCAAAATATCGTGGGAGAACACGCAGGCATACGCATGCATCTGTGTAAAAAGAAAGAAAAGACAAAAGGAACAGAACATTGATGGAAATCTAGATCATTTCATAAATCATGCAAAAGTACAGTAAATGCTCACTAAAATCATAATGGAAAACAATGATAACTGAAATAATTTTACATTCAGAAATCAAATTCAAGCAGGTAAAAAAGGAACACACCAACCTGCGGATATATTACCAGCTGTCAGGTCTACCGCACTGTCCAAGACTCCGTTATAGTCATATTCGGTCTTTCCATTATAGAGGAAGAGTCCTGCATCAGCCAGATTGGTCTCAGACATGGCCTTGCCGTTCAAGACCTTGATTCCATAGACCCCAGCATGATCATGGTCGTCTCTGTAGCTGAAGTGGTTGTCAGGCTGGGTAATAACTGGTGGCTGGGTCCTACAGCTCCCTGTGAAGGGTAGCTTGTAGATGACGTCACAGCACACATTTTTCCCAGCTGTCAGATCTATGGGCGTCCCATCATCCTCTACAACCGTGGTCACCACACCTGGGCTGGTGCCGGACAGAGCCACCATGGCCCTAAGGGGTCTGGAGGTGGACAGGTCCACGGCCCCAGCCAGCTCTGAGAGCATGGTTCCCCCATTGCTGACAGCTGGGGCCATGGTCACTGGAAGCCTGCTATCTACTGTGGAGGCTCCATAGGACAGGTTAATTGGTGTCTCTGTGTCTCTGGCTATCACCGTGCTGACGATAGGTGGAGAGTCTACACGCCTATACACTATCTGTGCCAGAGGCTCGAATGGTTTGTATGTGGTAAGAGGGAGAGGCATGGAGGCAACATAACCCTGCAGATCTAAAGGCTTTTCTTCTGGCTCGCTGGTGTAGGAGGCAATGGTGGCTGAACAGGTGACAATAGTGATGCTATCAGTGACAACAGCCAACGTGGCGGAAGGGGTGATCTCAGCACTCAGGTTCACTATCTCTGGCTGCACTGCCGTATGTCGGCCACTAGAGTTGCTACAGACAGACTGGCGACTCGATTCCTGAGGCGTCAAGTCCATCCCTGAATCGGTCATCTTTACACCGACCTTAATGGTGCGGAGGTCAATGGCATCACCGGAGTAGATCTTCCCGTTCTGTTTGGGAGAGGGCTGGTGTTTAGCCAGGTCTGGCTGGATAAGGATGGCCAATGCGTCTGACGCAGGAGCCTGGGGCAGCCTCTCATGAACCACAGACACAGTGGTTCTCTGAACCTCGGTGGTGACCACCTGAGTGACCAAGCTGGGCAGTCTCTCTGGGGGCTGGGCTGAGGTGGAGATAGAGGAGGAGTACACGTGGCTCAGGCTGGACACCACCTTCTCAGGCCCACGGATTTCCTGGCTCTCTATCGACTCCTGGTGGAACTTCCTGGTGATGGTGACTGGAGCCACGGGGACAGTCTGGGGAACCTCCTGGCCAGAGGGAACTGACATTCTCCTGGTGTAGGCTTCAGTTGTAATGACCTCCAGGGGGGTCTCATACTCTGATGAGTAACTCATGACCTCTGATACTGCCTGTGGTGGTTGCACTGCTGAGGGGATGGATTCTCTCCTGTATTGAACTTGGGCAGCATATGCCTCTAGAGGTACCTCTGCCTCTGCAGGCATTGTGATAACCTGGGCCATAGTTAGAAGCTGCTGCATGGTTATAGACGCTCTTTTTGTAGTGGAAATAGCCTCAGTTGTAACCACCTGGGTGGGTGTTTCATACTCTGATGGGTAAGTCATTACTTCAGCAAATGTGAATGGTTGTTGTGCTACAGAGGATATGGATGTCCTTCTATTGGTAGTGGCCTCAGTTGTTATAACCTCCGTAGGCATGTCATACTCTGAAGGAAAAGTCATTCCTTCAGCCACTCCTTGTGGTTGTGGTGCAGATGATCGTATTGATGGTGTGTCCTGCTGTAATGGCATTACCTCTGCCATGGTTTGTGGTTGCTGCATTTCCAATGGTATTGATGCTCTTCTAAAGACAGCCTCAGTTGAAACCACCTCTATCAGAGATGGTGACTGATGCATGGTTGAGGGTGTAGCTTCTACATGGATTTGGATGGCCATAGCTCCCGTTGGTATTTCCTGCTGTAATGGCATTACCTCTGCCATGGTTTGTGGTTGCTGCATTTCTGATGGTATTGTTGCTCTTCCAGACATGGCCTCAATTGAAACGACCTCTGTAGGTATGTCCAGCTCTGCTGGTAAAGCCATTACTTCAGCCACATATTGTGGCTGCTGAGGTACAGCAGGTATTGATGCCCTTCTACCAGAGGCTTGAGTTGCATACACTTCTACAGGAACCCGTGGCTCTGATGGCATTGTCATAACCACAGACACTGTCTGCGATGGCTTGGCTGTTGGAGGTTTATACGGTTTCTTGATTGGAGCTGGGACACTGTGTACCTGAATAGGCATCTCAGACCCAGCTGAAACTGTCACCACCTCAGCCATACCGTATGGAGGCTGCATAGCTGATGGTATGGAAGGCTGTCTTGCTGTTGCTAGAACAGTGACTCCCTCTAGGGGTGCTGCTACTTCGACTGGTCCTATTGCTGCTGGTGGTGGTGGTGGCTGCCTCAATGAGGGAACTGATGCTGTCCTGACATGGTCCTGGCCTGAGAAGGCCTCAATGGGTGACTGCTGTTCTGACGGTGTGGTCCTAACCCCTGGGCCTGTCTGCTTAGAGGGGAGGATGGACCCTCTTCTGATGGGGGCTTGGACAGTGATTCCCTCTATGGGTGTGCCAGGCTCTGAGGGCAGAGTTATCACAACATACGTCTCCAGACACTTGGCGTTCCTTGGAGAAAGAGGGGACCTGGGTGAGGTAGCACTCATCTTGGATTCCACTGGGGTGGTCAGACTCAGAGACAGGGCATTGGGAGGTTCTCTGGTCCTGGGCAGTGTTGTGGCTGTGAATGGCTCTGCTGAGCTGGCTTTCGGAACCACTTCTCTGGTCGTGGGAAGTATGTGGCTGGCAGTGGGATACACTGGAGGTTTGACACTCTCCCCTGGTCGGTGGCTGAACACCAGCCCTGCAGGGATGGACACAGGCTTGGGGGGGACTGGAGGGGGTGCAGGGACCTTGTGTACTGGACTGGGGTCTGGGGTTGTTACAGTTGCCTGTGCCATTGTCAAAGCAGCTGAGACTGGCACTGATGTTGGGACTGAAGGTGGGATGGAAATGGAAGGCTTTTTGGGATAAACAGCTGGCTTTAGTAAGTTGGCAGGGGGTGGTGGAGGAGGCAAAGGAGGTGTTGGGGTATCTGCCAAAGGTATATATGTGTCTGAGCTGTGTACAGCAGGAACAGAGGGATCAGTATAGAAAGGAGCAACACTGACAACCACAGGCCTTGCTGCTATCTGACTACTGCCTTCAACCACAGCAGAGGTGGTAGTTATTGCCACTGAGTTTGCCACAAGGTCTTGGGTTGTCTGGCTGAGCACTGACATGTTCTTCACATTGGGAACTATGATGACCACATGCCCCTGTCTGGTTGGGGTCATCATAACCTGAGAGCCAGCAACACCTTCTGGCCGGACATCCTCCACTAGCGACTGCACATTCACCACCACAGGCAGAGCTGCTCCCATGGCTATTGTGGTAGTCACGGTCGGGGAGACATTATGGATGGCCCTGATAGAGGTAGGCTCTGCTGAGGTTTGGGGCAGGGAGACAGATGTAGACCTAGGTGGAGGAGGAGGTGGGGCTTTTTTGGTGGAGGCTTGTCTCTGAATTCGGCGTGTCCCTATGGCTGGGACTACTACTGGGGTTGGAGGTGGGGCAGCAGTCTGGACAGGGACTGAATGCACCACTTTAGCCTGGGCAGGAGCCGAGGATGTCACAGGTAGTGGGGCTTGGGGTGAAACTGAAGAGGTGATGGTAACCAGGTCTGGCATTTGGACTACAACTGGAGCTGGGGCTGGAGTTGGAGCAGAGACTGTAGCCGAAGTTGACATTGCACTGGGAGCAGCTGGGACCGGAGATGTGGCTTCAGAAGGTACTGGGCTTGGTACTGGAGTTGGTGCTGTGACCTGCACAGAAGGTGGACCCTGAACAGACATCTGGGATGGAGATGTAACCAGGTCTGGCATTTGGATTACAACCGGATCAGGTATGTGCACCACCACTGAGGCAGGGACTGAGGCTTGGGGTTGGGCTAGTGGAGCAGAAGCATGGACTGTAGTTGTAGCTGGTGTTGGTGCTTGGGTTGGATCTGTCACCACATCTGGAATTGTGACTAAAACTGTGGTTGGAGAAACAGCCATAATGGGAGCAATAGAAGGAGGGGAGATATCAGCAGGCAGCTGAGCTGCGAAGGGAGCTGCAGCTTTGGCCAGGTCTGGTGTTGGAGTGGACACTGGAGTAGAGTCAGAGGAGAGAGGACTTGGAGCTTGGAAAGAGGAGGAGGAAGTAGCATTGGAGGCTAGACTTGAGTCTGGAGTTTCTGGTGAGGTGGGAGGTGATACCGGAGAGATTGGTGATGTTGTGGTGGTTGTACTGGTGGCTAGAACTGTCTCAGGGGCAGGAGCTGGAGTAGCTTTCGCCTGGGGAACCTCACACACTACAATGATGGGTTCAATCTCAGCTGCCTCTATTATTGGTGTATGTTCTGAAACTGGAGAGGACTCTACCTGTTCTTTAGTTTCAGACTCATCGCTAGGGGTAATATCAGAGGACACTCCCACTCCATACTCCTCTATTATACTATCATCCGTCTCATCCTCTCCAGAGGAACACTGGGTGATCTTCAAATCCGGTATGGGGAAAAGAGCCCTCCTCATAGTCATATCCTGAGGAACTGTTGGCTTGGCAACGTAGACCTCGGGCCGTTTAGGAGGTTCAGAGGGTCGTGGTGGAGCAGGACGTTTCTTCCTCTTAACGTAGGTAGAATCCGCATCTAACATAGGCTTTTCTCCCTCTGCCTCACCAACTTTGCAGCTCTCAGCTGCAGCACTGGATGGTGCAGTCACATGTATTTCTGGAGTTGGAGTGTCCATCGCTGACTGAGCCCTCTGAAACTCCTGCTCTATCAACATCAGTTCCTTCTTCTTCAGCATCATTTCCTCATACACCTCTTCAGGAGATCTTAAACTTTTCTTCCCTGGCTCTTTAGCATGGTCTTTACTGGACTGCTCCGGTAAGGCTGAACTAGGTTTAGCTTCAGGCTCCTCCACTAGGGACTCATAGAGGTAGTCCTCTATGGCCATGCCTCCGTAGAGTGGCTCTATCTCAGGGACTGGCTCTGTCTCTCCTTTAGGAGATCTAGCTTTCTGAAGCATCTCCTCATATATATCCTCTGCATTCTTTAGTGGCTCTGCAGTACTGAACTTCTGTCCTTTTGGGACAGCTATCTTGGCCTCTGTGTGAAACGCTTCTGAATCAGACTCCATGCTAGGAGAATAGTCAGAGCCTGAGGACTTGTGAAACACTTCCATCTCTCTAGCCTGCCTCATCTCCACAGTGGGCGAGGCGTTTTCAATAGGAGACAGGTTACTGGGCGAGGTTACAGGCTTATCCCATTTCCTCTGAGTCTGTAGTTCGTCTTTATCCCTCTTGGACTTCTTGGAGCTCCTCTTCCCCTGCTGCTGGTCCGACTCCTGTTTCTCCTGCTCCCTGAGGTGATCTTCTTCCTCCAAGAGTTCCTCCTCTTCTGACGAGTCCTCGATGGTGGGAAGGGACTGGCCTGCCTGCCTGTGCTTGGCCTTGCGGTGCTGTTTCCCCTCCCCACTCCTCTTGTGGCTGGGGCTGCTGTCGCTGTCCTCCTCCAGAGAAGAGGCTGAGGTGGGGGAGGTTCCAGGGGTGAAGCTGGACACCTGGACACTGGATGACCCCTCACCTTTGGATTTATCCTCCAGAGACTCTGTGATGCTCTCCACCTCAGCATCTCCATCATCCGTGCTCTTTGTTCTCTGTAACGTCATGTCTTTCTTAAACACAGTGGTGGTGAGCTCAGACCTATCTGCAGTGGTTTTAGCCTCAGATCCTGGAGATGGTCTCCTGGCTGGGCTGTCTTCATTATCCACAATGCCTTTCTTTAGCAGAAGTTTGGATTTGCCTGATTCGTTATCCACCTCAGCCTCCTTGGTCTCCTCCTCTCTGCTCTCTTTCTCATCTTTTTCCTCCTCTGAGAGAAACATCTCCTCCTCTCCTGTCATCCCCATGATCTGCCTGCGGATGAACTCCTCCTCATCCACAGATGAGTCTGGGCTGACTGCTGGGCTGTCTGCTTTGTAGTCCTCGCTGCTGGATGAGGCTGCCGTGCTGACTGCTATCGCACTTAACCTCCGTCTCTGGACCTGGGGCGAGGGAGAGGGTTCGCTCCCACTGCTCTCCTCCATCTGTACATAATTCAGACGCCTCTTCTCCACATTCACCTCTTCCTTGGAAGGCATGGCTGTGTCAGCGGTCGTGTCAATCATAGGGACATTTCTGTCTGTCTGCAACTCCTTCAGCTCTTCCTCTGAGCTGTAGGAGCCCTGTGAGATAGGAAGTATATCTGGTCCATCCTGGGACTTGATACTATGGTCCTCAGTCTTGGTGTCAGCCTCAAATGGACTGGCTGGGCTGGACGGTACCTCAACTACTACCTGGTCTGCTAGGAGGGAGTCTGCAGTTGGCTCGTTCTCCTCCTGAAAATGAAAAGAAGCATCACATTAAAATGAGCTTGTCCTATGCATGGACAAATAAAAACATATGTCTCACACACTTTGCTATCTGTTTTAGTTTATGGCTCCTGGAGCAAATTCTACTTGTGTGAACAGTTAAGAACTATGGCAGCAATCTGTATTTGTATGGAATCACAATCTTGACTAAAGATTATAGGAATTATGTTAACAACAAACACAAACAACAATACATTGATTCAAACTGTTGAACAAATGCTTGCCTCCCCAGTCTCCTTCTCAGTGAGAATCTGCTGAGGTTCAGGAAGGACATCATCCACCTTTTCAACCAATGGAGCGGCCTCTTTCTTGATAGTATCAGCTGTTGGGACTGGTTGTGGAGTTACCCTCTCAGGCACTGTGACAGGAACTGGATTATGTTGCTTCAGTGGCTTCTCATCCTTCTCTGCTGGCTTCTCAACCTTCTCCTCTACTGGTTTAGGTAGCTCTGCTGGTTGAGCCTTCGCAGTGGCTGGAGTGACAGCAATGGCAGTAGCGACTGTGGTGGGTAGAGGAGCAGGAGCAGTCATGGCCTCAGTCATTGGGACAGAGACAACAGGAGCAGCTACCACTGGAGTCTTGGGTGGTTCAGATTTAGGTGGCATTGGTTTGGGCAGCTCATTTGTAGGAACTTCTGCCACAGAAGACTCCATTTTTGGTGCCTCTGTCTTGGCGATCTTCACCTTGAGAACTTCTGTCTTTGGAGCCTCAGCCTTTGCGACCGCATTGGGAGCTTCAGCCTCAGAGACTTTTACCGTTGGCTCCAGCTCCTTTAGTGCAAGAGCAGGTGTTAGTGTATGTGGAATGGGCTCTGATATGAGAGGAACAGCCTGGGCCTCGGTTGTGGTTGCTGCTGGAAACAGGGGCTCTGTCCTGGTGGATGTGGCTACAGGCTGTGGTGTGGGCTGGGCACCAGTCATTGTGAGTTGTGGCTGGGCCATCATCCCCATGTCTCCCAGCTGACCCGACAGAGCTCTCTGTGTCTGGCAGTTCAGACACAGCCATTCCTTTTGTCAACACAGAGAACAACACACAGTGGTTAGTAGTCAGATCATCTATTACTTCTGTCAATAGAGGGGACAACGCACAGGTGGCAAGTGCTTATTACAGACCATGTTGGCATTATTCCAAGCCAACACATGGCTTTGTTCCAAATACAATAGAGGAAAAATAATTCACTTTCATAATATTGATTTTTGAACAGCATTCATCACCGATACAAAAGCAGCAAAATGCATTGATGTCATTACATACAAATGTCTTACCTTGTCAGAAAACAAATCATATCTTACAGGGAATCTTATTGCTATTTACATGAAATCACTCAACATCAGCATTGACTTTTTGCTCCATTTATTTTGGGCCAGTTGAGAAGAAAAGCATTATCAGTAAACTCTGCCTAGAGCAGGGCGCCAGTGTTGTACTATCCCGCCAGTGGTGTACTATCCCGCTAGTGGTGTACTATCCCGCCAGTGGTGTACTATCCCGCCAGTGGTGTACTATTCAATCACCATGTGTGTGTGAGATATTAGGATATACCATACGCTTGCTCAGATAAACCCTCATGCACACACAACACTTAAATGATACTTATAAACACATGCTCTACTGTACACATTAGTGTACGTATTGAAAGATGCATATATTTGCAGGAATAAAGATAGCTAACTTCACACACCCAAATGCACGCATGCAACATTTGTTTAGCTACATAACCCTGTAGTTGGATCCAATTTTGATTGTGTGTTTTTCTCCATTGCCTTTTGATGAGGACGACAAAGATGATTCAGTGTGCTTCCTAGATCATGACTCGTTGAAGAATATGTACTGCTTGTTCAAGAAAGTCAATGGTGACACATACACACTTTCTCAAGGGGATTAGTGCTGGCTCAGAGACCAGTGACGTATATTAATCATATTTCATGGGGATGTCACGTGCTGATGGGAGCTTTAGCGAGTGATGTAACCCACCTTCTGTCATGGCCAAGCTTAGGCAATGTAGTACAAACCACACCCAGATGTGCCAGGGATCCCGTGTGTGTTCCCAGAAACAAGCCCAAAATACCTCCACTACCACGCCCTTGCCGTGTGAACATTTGTGGTCAGGGGTCAGAACTAACAAAAAAGCCTTTGCTACATAGCCTAATGCTTAGAATAGACACATAACAGTCAAATATGTCCACATGCACTCGTATTTCCAATATCTTTAGAAAGGGTTTATAAGTGTTTCCATAACATCTCTCAACAGGGGTGACAAAGTGATTTAATACTTCACAAAGCATATGGTCACAGTGCAAGGTCAGCACAGAATAAAAAACAAGTTAATTATGATAGCAGCAGATCCATTAGGTGCTTTTGTCAGATACTGAAATGGAAATGCTCTCTTTCTGACCTCACATTGAGGCCAGCTTCACTGCAAGACAATAGCTCAGGCGTACTGCACCATCAAACACCGCCCACCACTTGGCTATACTGAAACCACACAAAATAAAAAGTATATTTAAAAATGCACCCACGGTAAATGGAATTCCCATTTCGTTACACTGAGGATGTAGCCTAACTGTTTCATGTTCCCTGTTATTTGTCATGTCTACTCCCGCACCTCCTCTCTGGCACTCAATGTCAACACATGTCCCCATTGTTACGCGCACCTGTGCTTCACGAGACTCACCTGGACTCCATCAGCTTCCTGATTACCTCCCATATATCTGTCACTCCCTTTGGTTCTTTCCCCAGGCTTTATTGATTCAGTTCCTGTTTGTACACGACTTGTGTTACTTGTTTTGGTTCATGTTTCATTTTTTAAATTGAATTCACTCCCTGTACTTGCTTCCCAACTTCCAGCGTACACGTTACATTATTGTTCCTATGATTACTGTATAGTTGATTTTATGTATGCTTGTAGTTGGCTATAGAAATCCCCATCAACTGAGGAGGGGTCACCATTTATAGTTGGATGGAAATTTTCCAACCATTATGTTGAATATGTAATAAACTACATTCATTAATCTGACTCCATTATTATGTGAATAAATGCAACAGGCCCTGTGAGTCTCTAGAGGATCTAGTCAAGATAGCGAGCCTTGCATCACCACTTAGTATGAATATAATGAACATGTGTCTAACTTGCACCACTCTGCAATTATTAAGAGACTAGATACAAATAGCTAATCCTGGCGACCAATGTTCTAGCATTCATTTATTTAGGCAAGTAGATCAGGGATGACAAGGTGGAACCCAAGCATATGTTATGTGTATAGTGTAATTAACAATTACCAATAGACCTACTAAATGATAAGCATATAGTCAATCAAACAATTACTCTGTAAAATGACGAAGCACCGCTGAAACGCATAATATTTCACTCCGAACACTGCAGCATAAGCAAACACCTTCCTCCATTATTCTTTAGTCTGCGTGAGGCTACAATACCGTCAAGTTTCCCGGGGAAGCTGTGAAGCATGGGGAAGCTGTGAAACGAGCTGTAGCCTTTTGCGTATAGGCTGTAGCCTATAACGTTTCAACAATCATCAGCTGATTCAGAAAATCATTTTCAGAATCACAGTAAAGTGAACAGCTGTTGTGATAGCAAGGTTTTCTAGAATGTTTTGATGTTTCATACGTTTCGAAAAGGATAGTCCACACTATACATGGTAAAAATGTATAGCTTAACACTTTATTTCCTTGTAATTCATTTTATCCAATGGCTTCACCTGAGAGTCCTTGCCAGCCAGGGTAGGGCAGCACTTTACAATATTCAAATGTTAGTCTTGTGAATCTCTCATTTATAGTTTTTGATTGAAAATGTGTCACGCCCTGGCCTTAGTTATCTTTGTTTTGTTTGAATGTGAGTGTCCAGGCAGGGCAGCATTTTACAACACTCAAATATTATAGTGTTGTGAATCTCTATGCATATTTTTTATATTTAAAATGGGAACTATGGGAGAAATTGACAAATACTGATTTCCAAACTCAATGGACTACATTCTTATTCATATTATCAAAACATTAGATAGTTAAGGGGTATGAACCAGGGACCCTCTGCCCACATCAACAGTCACCCTCGACGCATTGTTATCTAGCGATGGGTAACGATGCTTCGTGGGAGGCAGATGTTGATGTGTGCAGAGGGTCTCTAGTTCGAGCCCAGGTTGGGGTGAGGAGAGGGAAGGAAGCTATACTGATGCTGCTGACCTGGATCACTGGTTGCTGCGGGAAAGGAGGAGGTCAAAAGGGGGGTGAGTGTAACCGATGTGAAATGGGTAGCTAGTTAGCAGGGTGCGCGCTAATAGTGTTTCAATTGGTGATGTCACTCACTTTGAGACCTTGAAGTAGCTGTGGCTTTTGTGGAACGATAGGTAACACTGCTTTGTGGGAGGCAGTTGTAGATGTGTCTGGTTGGAGCCCAGGTAGGGGTGAGGAGAGGGACAGAAGCAACACTGTTACATACAGAATAAGAATATTCCAAAACATGCATCCAGTTTGCAATGAAGCACTAAAGTAAAAAAGAAGAAATGTGGCAAAATAATGTAATTTTTGTCCTGAAGTCAAAGTGTTATGTTTGGGGCAAATCTAACACAACACATCACTGAGTACCACTCTTCATCTTTTCAAGCATAGGGGTGGCTGGATCATGTTATGGATAAGCTATTCCTTGGCAAGGACTAGGGAGTTTTTTGGGGGATAAAAATAAACGGAATATAGCTAAGCACAGGCAAAATCCTAGAGGAAAACCTGGTTCAGTCTGCTTTCCAACATATGCCTTCAGGAGGACAATATATACACTCGAGTTGCTTACCAATACAACATTGAATGTTCCTGAGTGGCCAAGTTAGTTTTGACTTAAATGGGCTTGAAAATATATGGCAAGACTTGAAAATGGCTGTCGAGCAATGATTAACAACCAACTTGGCAGAGCTTGAATCATTTTGAAAAGTCATCATCGCCAAAGGTGATTCTAACGTATTGACTCAGGTTGTTGAATATTTACAGTGCCTTGCGAAAGTATTCGGCCCCCTTGAACTTTTCGACCTTTTGCCACATTTCAGGCTTCAAACATAAAGATATAAAACTGTATTTTTTTGTGAAGAATCAACAACAAGTGGGACACAATCATGAAGTGGAACGACATTTATTGGATATTTCAAACTTTTTTAACAAATCAAAAACTGAAAAATTGGGCGTGCAAAATTATTCAGCCCCCTTAAGTTAATACTTTGTAGCGCCACCTTTTGCTGCGATTACAGCTGTAAGTCGCTTGGGGTATGTCTCTATCAGTTTTGCACATCGAGAGACTGAAAATTCTTCCCATTCCTCCTTGCAAAACAGCTCGAGCTCAGTGAGGTTGGATGGAGAGCATTTGTGAACAGCAGTTTTCAGTTCTTTCCACAGATTCTCGATTGGATTCAGGTCTGGACTTTGACTTGACCATTCTAACACCTGGATATGTTTATTTTTGAACCATTCCATTGTAGATTTTGCTTTATGTTTTGGATCATTGTCTTGTTGGAAGACAAATCTCCGTCCCAGTCTCAGGTCTTTTGCAGACTCCATCAGGTTTTCTTCCAGAATGGTCCTGTATTTGGCTCCATCCATCTTCCCATCAATTTTAACCATCTTCCCTGTCCCTGCTGAAGAAAAGCAGGCCCAAACCATGATGCTGCCACCACCATGTTTGACAGTGGGGATGGTGTGTTCAGCTGTGTTGCTTTTACGCCAAACATAACGTTTTGCATTGTTGCCAAAAAGTTCAATTTTGGTTTCATCTGACCAGAGCACCTTCTTCCACATGTTTGGTGTGTCTCCCAGGTGGCTTGTGGCAAACTTTAAACAACACTCTTTATGGATATCTTTAAGAAATGGCTTTCTTCTTGCCACTCTTCCATAAAGGCCAGATTTGTGCAATATACGACTAATTGTTGTCCTATGGACAGAGTCTCCCACCTCAGCTGTAGATCTCTGCAGTTCATCCAGAGTGATCATGGGCCTCTTGGCTGCATCTCTGATCAGTCTTCTCCTTGTATGAGCTGAAAGTTTAGAGGGACGGCCAGGTCTTGGTAGATTTGCAGTGGTCTGATACTCCTTCCATTTCAATATTATCGCTTGCACAGTGCTCCTTGGGATGTTTAAAGCTTGGGAAATCTGTTTGTATCCAAATCCGGCTTTAAACTTCTTCACAACAGTATCTCGGACCTGCCTGGTGTGTTCCTTGTTCTTCATGATGCTCTCTGCGCTTTTAACGGACCTCTGAGACTATGACAGTGCAGGTGCATTCATACAGAGACTTGATTACACACAGGTGGATTGTATTTATCATCATTAGTCATTTAGGTCAACATTGGATCATTCAGAGATCCTCACTGAACTTCTGGAGAGAGTTTGCTGCACTGAAAGTAAAGGGGCTGAATAATTTTGCACGCCCAATTTTTCAGTTTTTGATTTGTTAAAAAAGTTTGAAATATCCAATAAATGTCGTTCCACTTCATGATTGTGTCCCACTTGTTGTTGATTCTTCACAAAAAAATACAGTTTTATATCTTTATGTTTGAAGCCTGAAATGTGGCAAAAGGTCGCAAAGTTCAAGGGGGCCGAATACTTTCGCAAGGCACTGTAGGTGTAGGGTTAAATAGTGGTATATAGGTGTAGGGTTAGTTGGTGGTATATAGGTGTAGGGTTAGTTGGTGGTATATAGGTGTAGGGTTAAATAGTGGTATATAGGTGTAGGGTTAGTTGGTGGTATATAGGTGTAGTGTTAGTTGGTGGTATATAGGTGTAGGGTTAAATAGTGGTATATAGGTGTAGGGTTAGTTGGTGGTATATAGGTGTAGGGTTAGTTGGTGGTATATAGGTGTAGGGTTAAATAGTGGTATATAGGTGTAGGGTTAGTTGGTGGTATATAGGTGTAGGGTTAAATAGTGGTATATAGGTGTAGGGTTAAATAGTGGTATATAGGTGTAGGGTTAGTTGGTGGTATATAGGTGTAGGGTTAGTTGGTGGTATATAGGTGTAGGGTTAAATAGTGGTATATAGGTGTAGGGTTAGTTGGTGGTATATAGGTGTAGGGTTAGTTGGTGGTATATAGGTGTAGGGTTAAATAGTGGTATATAGGTGTAGGGTTAGTTGGTGGTATATAGGTGTAGGGTTAAATAGTGGTATATAGGTGTAGGGTTAAATAGTGGTATATAGGTGTAGGGTTAGTTGGTGGTATATAGGTGTAGGGTTAGTTGGTGGTATATAGGTGTAGGGTTAGTTGGTGGTATATAGGTGTATGGTTAAATAGTGGTATATAGGTGTAGGGTTAGTTGGTGGTATATAGGTGTAGTGTTAAATAGTGGTATATAGGTGTAGGGTTAAATAGTGGTATATAGGTGTAGGGTTAAATAGTGGTATATAGGTGTAGGGTTAAATAGTGGTATATAGGTGTAGGGTTAAATAGTGGTATATAGGTGTAGGGTTAAATAGTGGTATATAGGTGTAGGGTTAAATAGTGGTATATAGCTGTAGGGTTAAATAGTGGTATATAGGTGTAGGGTTACATAGTGGTATATAGGTGTAGGGTTAAATAGTGGTATATAGGTGTAGGGTTAGGGTGGTATATAGGTGTAGGGTTAAATAGTGGTATATAGGTGTAGGGTTAAATAGTGGTATATAGGTGTATGGTCAAATAGTGGTATATAGGTGTAGGGTTAAATAGTGGTATATAGGTGTAGGGTTAGTTGGTGGTATATAGGTGTAGGGTTAAATAGTGGTATATAGGTGTAGGGTTAAATAGTGGTATATAGGTGTAGGGTTAAATAGTGGTATATAGGTGTAGGGTTAAATAGTGGTATATAGGTGTAGGGTTAAATAGTGGTATATAGGTGTAGGGTTAGTTGGTGGTATATAGGTGTAGGGTTAAATAGTGGTATATAGGTGTAGGGTTAAATAGTGGTATATAGGTGTAGGGTTAAATAGTGGTATATAGGTGTAGGGTTAAATAGTGGTATATAGGTGTAGGGTTAGTTGGTGGTATATAGGTGTAGGGTTAAATAGTGGTATATAGGTGTAGGGTTAGTTGGTGGTATATAGGTGTAGGGTTAAATAGTGGTATATAGGTATAGGGTTAGTTGGTGGTGCAAGTTTTTGCTTTTAGGAACAGGAATAATAAAGATAATTTAATGTTGGTAGGTTGTGACTGGCCTCACATTCTATGACAGTAGGTGACGGTGTGTGCACCTTTAAGTTGGATTTGATCTGCCAACCTAATCCTAAAGAAGAAGAAGAAGAAGAAGAAGAAGAAGAAGAAGAAGAAATATAGCAGCATGAGAAATCTGGAACTCTGTTTTGACACACGATTGCGCAATGACTGGGCTCATAAGAACACATGTTTAAATAAGTTCTGTAGGCTATGGGCTCTCCAACCCTGTTCCAGGGGTTCTACAAATCTTATAAAAACATATAGGCCTATGGGCTAGGCTATATGATGCATGCAACTATGGTTTGAAAAAGAGTGCACATGCTGGACATCATTGCAAAGTGATAATATTCTGACCCATCAGACTATTCTCAATTTAATCTTGTTTTATATATACAATACACTAAATAATATACAGTGGAGAGAACACGTATTTTATACACTGCCGATTTTGCAGGTTTTTCTACTTACAAAGCATGTAGAGGTCTGTAAATTTTATCCAGAAAATCACATTGTATGATTTTTAAGTAATTCATTTGCATTTTATTGCATGACATAAGTATTTGATCACCTACCAACCAGTAATAATTCCAGCTCTAACAGACCTGTTAGTTTTTCTTTAAGAAGCCCTTCTGTTCTCCTCTCATTATCTGTATTAACTGCACCTGTTTGAACTCGTTACCTGTATAAAAGACACCTGTCCACACACTCAATCAAACAGACTCCAACCTCTCCACAATGGCCAAGACCAGAGAGCTGTGTAAGGACATCAGGGAAAAATTGTAGAACTGCACAAGGCTGGGATGGGCTACAGGACCATAGGCAAGCAGCTGCTCCGTATTGAGGGGAGGATGGAGGGGGCCATGTATCGCGAGATCTTGGCCAACAACCTCCTTCCCTCAGTAAGAGCATTGACGATGGGTCGTGGCTGGGTCTTCCAGCATGACAATGACCCAAAACACACAGCCAGGGCAACTAAGGAGTGGCTCTGTAAGAAGCATCTCAAGGTCCTGGAGTGGCCTAGCCAGTCTCCAGACCTGAACCCAATAGAACATCTTTGGAGGGAGCTGAAAGTCCATATTGCCCAGCGATAGCCCCGAAACCTGAAGGATCTGTAGAAGGTACTGTATGTATGGAGGAGTGGGCCAAAATCCCTGCTGCAGTGTGTGTAAACCTAGTCAAGAACTACAGGAAACGTATGATCTCTGTAATTGCAAACACAGGTTTCTGTACCAAATATTAAGTTCTGCTTTTCTGATGTATCAAATACTTATGTCATGCAATAAAATGCAAATTAATTACTTAAAAATCATACAATGTGATTTTCTGCATTTTTGTTTTAGATTCCGTCTCTCACAGTTGAAGTGTACCTATGATTAAAAATGACAGACCTCTACATGCTTTGTAAGTAGGAAAACCTGCAAAATCGTCAGTGTATCAAATACTTGTCTCCCCGCTGTATGTATGAAATTAGTTTAGAATGGGCCATTATCACGCACCTTATCATGCACCTGTCTTCCGTATGCACTTGAATACCGAATTGAGGACGCTTTTCCATAGGTTGATTTCATGCCAGGCAGGTAAGCTACTCCAGTTGTAAAGTGAAGCAATGTGCTATTAGGATAGTTGAGAAATAAATATAGTCCTAGCCTATAGAAAGCTGATGGGATCCTCCTCTTTTTAATAGAGGGCATCAAAAGTCTGTTTTCTCACGCAATCACATTGCAACATGGGCTTACAGGAACACTTACAAGCAACAGGTGATCATATTCCGCTCAAACTCTAAATGCCAGGGGCTCTCATGAAGTGTTTAATTTGATTTTTGGATGCATTTCCATTGATTTCAGAATGATTAGAGCAGCGTTCCCCAAACAAGGGACCCCAAGGTGTGCATATTTTGTTTTTTGCCGTAACACTACGCAGCTGATTGAAATTATCAAAGCTTGATGATTACTGTAGTTGATTATTTGAATCAGCTGTATAGTGCTAGGGCAAAAACCAAAACGTGCACCTGAGGACCGAGTTTGGGAAACCCTAGGTTAGAAGGATAATGGGGTGCTGAGTACCAGGCCATTAGCAAGTTTGGTAGGCTACTAATGACAATCAGCGGCATCAGAGTGCAGTTGTGGAGAAGCCTAGTTACCAGATTCCTTGGTCACATGGAATTTGACTGTGGTCATGACTCATGAGTGCCGATGTGGCGGTAATATGGTAACCAAAACAGGCCTACTGTAGAGTAGCATTTTTCCCTGTTCAATTACAGTGGCTTGCGAAAGTATTCAGCCCCTTTGGCATTTTTACTATATTATTGCCTTACAACCTGGAATTAAAATTGATTTTTGGTGGGTTTGTATCATTTGACTTACACAACATGCCTATCACTTTGAAGATGCAAACTTTTTTTTTACTGTGAAACAAACAAGAAATCAGACAAAAAAACTGAAAACTTGAATGTGCGTTACAATTCACCCCGCCAAAGTCAATACTTTGTAGAGCCACCTTTTGCAGCAATTACAGCTGCAAGTCTCTTGGTATGTCTCTATAAGCTTGGCACATCTAGCCACTGGGATTTTTTCCCATTCTTCAAGGCAAACGGCTCCTTCAAGTTGGATGAGTTCCGCTGGTATAGAGCAATCTTTAAGTCATACCACAGATTCTCAATTAGATTGAGGTCTGGGCGTCGAATAGGCCATTCCAAGACATTTAAATGTTACCCCTTAAAACACCCGAGTGTTGCTTTAGCAGTATGCTTACGTCATTGTCCTGCTGAACCTCCGTCCCAGTCTCAAATCTCTGGAAGACTGAAACAGGTTTTCCTCACGAATTTCCCTGTATTTAGCGCCATCCATCATTCCTTCAATTCGGACCAGTTTCCCAGTCCCTGTCGATGAAAAACATCCCCACAGCATGATGCTGACACCATCAAGCTTCACTATGGGGATGGTGTTCTCTGGGTGATGAGAGGTGTTGGGTTTGCACCAGATATAGTGTTTTCCTTGAAGGCCAAAACGCTCAATTTTAGTATCATCTGACCAGACTACCTTCTTCCATATGTTTGGGGACTCTCTTTTTTTACCATATTGTGACTCAAAGAACTGCAATCCAACAAATATTTATTACATATTAGGCCTGCTCTCTTACAAACAGAAAGGATGTGGTTTTGAGGTCTAAGTCATATAGCAAAATCATAATTCATGGTAATAAGAGTATGAGGAAGGCTTTCCTTATTTTTTTCTTTAAGCAATGGCTTTTTTTCTGGCCACTCTTCTGCAAAGCCCAGCTCTGTGGAGTGTACGGCTTAAAGTGGTCCTATGGACACATACTCCAATCTCTGCTGTGTAGCTTTGCAGCTCCTTCAGGGTTATCTTTGGTCTCTTTGTTGCCTCTTTGATTAATGCCCTCCTTGCCAGGTCCGTGAGTTTTGGTGGGCGGCCCTCTCTTGGAAGGTTTGTTGTGGTGCCATATTCTGTACATTTTTTAATAACTGATGTAAAGGTGCTCCATGGGATGTTCAAAGTTTCAGATATTTTTTAGTAACCCAACCCTGATCTGTATTTCTCCAAAACTTTGTCCCTGACCTGTTTGGAGAGCTCCTTGGTCTTCATTGTGT
Source organism: Oncorhynchus clarkii lewisi (assembly GCF_045791955.1). Taxonomy (NCBI): domain Eukaryota; kingdom Metazoa; phylum Chordata; class Actinopteri; order Salmoniformes; family Salmonidae; genus Oncorhynchus; species Oncorhynchus clarkii. The sequence continues at coordinate 32,198,800 of NC_092147.1, read as the reverse complement.
CACTTGCTTGGTGGTGCCCCTTGCTTAGTGGTGTTGCAGACTCTGGGGCCTTTCAGAACAGGTGTATACAGTTTAAGTCAGAAGTTTACATACACTTTAGGCAAATACATTTAAACTCAGTTTTTCACAATTCCTGACATTTAATCCTAGTAAAAATTCCCTGTCTTGGGTCAGTTAGGATCACCACCTTATTTTAAGAATGTAAAATGTCAGAATAATAGTAAAGAGTGATTTATTTCAACTCATCACATTCCCAGTGGATCAGAAGTTTACATACACTCAATTAGTATTTGGTAGCAATGCATTTAAATTGTTTAACTTGGGTCAAACGTTTCGGGTAGCCTTCCACAAGCTTTCCACAATAAGTTGGGTGAATTTTGGCCCATTCCTCTGACAGAGCTGGTGTAACTGAGTTAGGTTTCTAGGCCTCCTTGCTCGCACACGCTTTTTCAGTTCTGCCTACACATTTTCTATAGGATTGATGTCAGGGCTTTGTGATGGCCACGCCAATAGCTTGACTTTGTTGTCCTTAAGCCATTTTGCCACAACTTTGGAAGTATTCTTGGGCTCATTTTCCATTTAGAAGACCCATTTGCGACCAAGCCTTAACTTCCTGACTGATGTCTTGAGATGTTGCTTCAATATACCCACATAATGTTCCTAACTCATGATGCCATCTATTTTGTGAAGTGCACCAGTCCCTCCTGCAGCAAACCACCTCCACAATATGATGCTGCCACCCCTGTGCTTCATGGTTGGGATGGTGTTGTTCAGCTTGCAAGCCTCCCCCTTTTTCCTCCCAACATAACGATGGTCATTATGGCCAAACAGTTCTATTTTTGTTTCATCAGACCAGAGGACATTTCTCCAAAAAGTACGATCTTTGTCCCCATGTGCAGTCTGGCTTTTTTATGGCGGTTTTGGAGCAGTGGCTTCTTCCTTGCTGAGCTGCCTTTCAGGTTATGTCGATATAGGACTCGTTTTACTGTGGCTAAAGGTACTTTTGTACCTGTTTCCTCCAGCATCTTCACAAGGTCCTTTGCTGTTGTTCTGGGATTGATTTGCACATTTCGCATCAAATTTCGTTCATCTCTAGGAGACAGAGCGTGTCTCCTTACTGAGCGGTATGACGGCTGCGTGGTCCCATGGTGTTTATACTTGCGTACTATTGTTTGTACAGATGAACGTGGTACCTTCAGGCATTTGGAAATTGCTCCCAAGGATGAACCAGACTTGTGGAGATCTACAATTTCTTTTTCTGAGGTCTTGATTGATTTCTTTTGATTTCCCCATGATGTCAAGCAAAGAGGCACATAATTTGAAGGTAGGACTTGAAATACATCCACAGGTACACCTCCAATTGACTCAAATTATGTCAATTAGCCTATCAGAAGCTTCTAAAGCCATGACATCATTTTCTGGAATTTCATAAGCTGTTTAAAGGCACAGTCAACTTAGTGTATGTAAACTTCTGACTCACTGGAATTGTGATATAGTGAATTATAAGTGAAATAATCTGTCTGTAAACAATTGTTGGAAAAATGATTTGTGTCATGCACAAAGTAGATCTCCTAACCGACTTGCCAAAACTATAGTTTGTTAACAAGATATTTGTGGAGTGATGGTAATGAATACTTTTGCAAGGCACTGTACCTCAGCACTGTCTTTACCCACAACATGATTGTGGGTGAAGGCGAAATCATCATGTTTATTCTTACCATTTTATTCCCACCATTACATCTTAGATTGAGATGTCCTTGGATTGTCAATGAACTACAACACAACGTAATTTGCAAAACTCATTAAAATGGACAAGGTTCCATGTGACAGAGCACACTTGGCAGGGGTTGTGGAGGAAACATTGCAGGAAGATGAAACAACAGCTCACTCAGAGGGCTGAGGAAAGCCTCTGTGTACCCTGAACAGCATATCTACAGTACCCGGTTACCTAGTCCCTCTCCTCTCTCCACACTACCCCAACCAAGTGTGCTCTGTCACATGGAACCTTTTCCATTTTAACGAGTTACGCAATTTTTTAATAATGGATTTAATGGTGCTCCGTGGGAGGTCCTTTCTACAGTACCCTGTCCCCCCAGTCCCTCTCCTCTCTCTACACTACCTGTCCCCCAACTCCATCAACTTTCTACAGTACCCTGTCCCCCCAGTCCCTCTCCTCTCTCTACACTACCTGTCCCCCAAGTCCATCTCCTTTCTACATTACCCTGTCCCCCCAGTCCCTCTCCTCTCTCTACACTACCTGTCCCCCCAGTCCCTCTCCTCTCTTTACACTACCTGTCCCCCAAGTCCATCAACTTTCAACAGTACCCTGTCCCCCCAGTCCCTCTCCTCTCTCTACACTACCTGTCCCTCTCCTCTCTCTACACTACCTGTCCCCCAAGTCCATCTCCTTTCTACAGTACACTGTCCCCCCAGTCCCTCTCCTCTCTCTACACTACCCTGTCCCCCAGTCCCTTTCCTCTCTACACTACCCTGTCCCCCAGTCCCTTTCCTCTCTACACTACCCTGTCCCCGAGTCCCTTTCCTCTCCACACTACCCTGTCTCCCCAGTCCCTTTCCTCTCCACACTACCCTGTCTCCCCAGTCCCTTTCCTCTCTACACTACCCTGTCCCCCAGTCCCTCTCCTCTCTCTACACTACCCTGTCCCCCAGTCCCTTTCCTCTCTACACTACCATGTCCCTCTCCTCTCTCTACACTACCCTGTCCCCCAGTCCCTCTCCTCTCTCTACAATACCTGTCCCCCCCAGTCCCTTTCCTCTCTACACTACCCTGTCCCCCAGTCCCTTTCCTCTCTACACTAACCTGTCCCCTATTCCCTTTCCTCTCTACACTACCCTGCCCCCCAGTCCCTTTCCTCTCTACACTATCCTGTCCCCCAGTCCCTTTCATCTCTACACTAACAGGTCCCCCAGTCCCTTTCATCTCTACACTAACCTGTCCCCCCAGTCCCTTTCCTCTCCACACTACCCTGTCCACCCAGTCCCTTTCCTCTCCACACTACCCTGTCCCCCCAGTCCCTTTCCTCTCCACAATACCCTGTCCCCCCAGTCCCTTTCCTCTCTACACTAACCTGTCCCCCCAGTCCCTTTCATCTCTACACTAACCTGTCCCCCCCAGTCCCTTTCCTCTCTACACTAACCTGTCCCCCCAGTCCCTTTCCTCTCTACACTACCCTGTCCCCCAGTCCCTTTCCTCTCTACACTATCCTGTCCCCCAGTCCCTTTCATCTCTACACTATCCTGTCCCCCAGTCCCTTTCATCTCTACACTATCCTGTCCCCCAGTCCCTTTCCTCTCTACACTACCCTGTCCCCCAGTCCCTTTCCTCTCTACACTACCCTGTCCCCCAGTCCCTTTCCTCTCTACACTACCCTGCCCCCCCAGTCCCTTTCCTCTCTACACTACCCTGTCCCCCAGTCCCTTTCCTCTCTACACTAACCTGTCCCCCAGTCCCTTTCCTCTCTACCCTACCCTGTCCCCCCAGTCCCTATCCTCTCTACACTACGCTGTCCCCCCAGTCCCTTTCCTCTCTACACTACCCTGTCTCCAAGTACTTCTCCTCTCTCCCTGGCTAAATATGGACTAGTCTCTCACACCTCTCCAGCTGGGATACTGGCCTCAGTCCAAGCTGAAGCATCCAATATATTATAGATTACGTGTATGTAATTACGTGTATCCGTAAGATGAGGTAAAGTTGTAATATTTAGCAACTACTATTACACCAACACATCGGCACTACATCATGTCAACACATACAAGTAATGGGAGTTTAGAAGGATCAAGATACATGTGTTTGCCAGAGTTGAAGACACAGTGTTTTGAGAGGTGAATCTTGTAATGATATGGCTGTTACTAGGTTTCCACTCCAGTAGAGACTCCTGACTCCTGGGCCTACCATCATCCATTCCTTTAATTAAATAAGTTTGAGCAGGAGCTCTGTGTTGAGATCAGGGGGAGTCGTCAATTGTGATTAGTCTCAGAGCTGGATTAACAAGGCCTTCACAGTGACAGCTCTCAGGAAGCTGCTATATTGACACACAGGGACCCCATACCAGCTAGAGATATAACACCACCACTGTGTATCTGCTGAGCTCTACACTAAATTACACATTCTCTTTAATGCATTGGACCAACAATCAACCAGCTGAAACAATGACGTTTTGCCCCCTCTGCATATTTTACAGTGTGTGTTACAGCATTTACAGTGGCTTGAGCGACAAGAGGCATTCATCTTATTCAGCTACAACATCGATAGGCATCGATATCAAATAACACAGGTGTGCAACTCAGCAAAGAATGCTCTTTAAAACAAATGTGAAACCTGAGAGACTCTAGGTCCAACACACTGCTGCTGTAAGCAAGCATGAACTATTTCCGTAAACATGTCCACATGTCAACATAAACACAACATAACCAATAGCTTGGCTGCATTACTCTATTCACAAGCACACAGTGCGCTAGCCAAGGCCCCTAGCAGCTGGCGTACAGAAATACTGGAGATTTACATCTGATATCATCCCATCAGAGAGGTGAGTTGAATAAAAGTTCAGTGGGTTGTGTTAGTAGCTGTATATTTCAGGCCATCAGAGAAACTCTATTCTTATAGAAGCTCGTGCTGGTAGGTTCCTTATTGATTTCCTGGCAGCTGCCTTTGGCAACGGCTGAAGCTGGCTAATATAGTGTTCTTTTAGCAGCCCCCGAAGTGCTCACACTTCTCATCAATCTGGCCCTCTGATAATAGAGCGTGTTGACCCACTAATCTGCAATAAGCAGAGTGCTTCATTCTAAAGACGATGAGCCCAGGCCCTGCTCTCTCTCTGAAATCTGAGGAATGACAAGTCAACATATTTTCCTTTGAAGACAGAAGAGAAAGATTGAGGGAGGGGAGAGAGGGAGAGAAGGGAAGAGGATATGGAGAGAGAGGAGTAAATAGAAAGAAAGAAAGAAAGAAAGAAAGAGGGGACAGGTCTCTAGTGGGAGATTCTATTCCCTCTCCTTCAACTGACAGCCAAGACCCCCTTCAAAATAGCAAGCAGCACTACTTTCCCATTTTGAAGGGATATTTTAGCTTAAAGGATGCACATCACAGCTAGGAACTGCTCCTATACACAACACACCGATCAACTGCCCTAAAGTAACAGAGATATTACTCCGTGTCATGACTTCCGCCGAAGTTGTTCCCTCTCCTTGTTCGGGCGGTGTTCGGCGGGCGACGTCACCAACCTTCTAGCCATCGCTGATCCGTTTTTCATTTTCCATTGGTTTTGTCTTGTCTTCCATCACAACTGGTTCCAATCCCATCAATTACATGTTGTGTATTTAACCCTCTGTTTCCCCTCATGTCCTTGTCTGTGATTGTTTATTGTAAGTGTATGTGTACGTCTGTACTGGTGTGTGTCGGGTTATGTTACCCATTGATTTTTATTATTCTGTTTTCCGGTGGGTTTTTTTGTCAAAAAACTGCGCCGTTGGTTATTTCTCTCCTGCGTCTGACTTCTCTGCCACCAGTTAAACACCCTTACAGAATCACCGACCCGAACTACGGAGTCAGCAGGAATCGGTACCCCGGCCATAGGAGTGGAGGAGCGCGTCCAGGAGCATGCAGTAATACTTTACCATTTTGGTGCCGCCATGGACCGCGTTGTCCAGACAATGGACCTCTGGGAGAGACAGGGAGTTCTTCCAGCGCCTCCACCAGAACAACCGGGGTCTCCCATAAGCGCCCCTTTCCCACCTGAACCCAGTGGGATCCGTCTCTCCTTGCCACAGGAGTATGACGGGAGTGCTGCCAACTGCCAGGGGTTCCTGTTACAATTAGACCTCTACTAGACCTCTACTCGGGAGCTGTTAGCTGTCGTCAAGGCCTTGAAGGCGTGGAGACATTGGCTTGAGGGGGCTAGACACCCTTTTCTCATCTGGACTGACCACTGCAATATGGAGTACATCCGGGCGGCGAGGAGACTGAAGCCTCGCCAGGCAAGGTTGGCTATGTTTTTCACTCGTTTTGTGTTTACCCTTTCCTAGAGACCAGGATCCCAGAACGTTAAGGCAGATGCATTGTCTCGGCTGTATGACACAGAGGAGCGGCCCATGGATCCCACTCCCATACTCCCGGCCTCCTGCCTGGTGGCGCCGGTAGTGTGGGAGCTGGACGTGGACATTGAGCAGGCGTTACGTGCAGAGCCCGCTCCCCTCCAGTGCCCAGCTGGGCGTCTGTACGTTCCGTCTGCTGTCCGCGACCGTCTGATCTATTGGGCCCACACGTCACCCTCCTCTGGTCATCCTGGGATAGGTCAGACGGTGCGCTGTCTTAGTGGGAAATACTGGTGGCCCACTTTGGCTAAGGATGTGAGGGTTTATGTTTCCTCCTGCTCGGTGTGCGCCCAGTGTAAGGCTCCTAGGCACCTGCCCAGAGGGAAGTTACAACCCTTACCCATTCCACAACATCCGTGGTCGCACCTGTCGGTAGATTTCCTGACCGATCTTCCTCCCTCACAGGGTAACACCACGATCCTGGTTGTTGTGGATCGTTTTTCTAAGTTCTTTCGTCTCCTCCCATTGCCTGGTCTCCCTACAGCCCTACAGCCCTACAGCCTTACCTCAGGTTTCCACCCCGAGAGTAAAGAGCAGGTGGAGAGAGTTAACCAGGATGTGGGTAGGACTCTGAGGTCCCATTGCCAGGACCGGCTGGGGGAGTGGGTAGCGTTCGTGCCCTGGGCAGAGATGGCCCAGAACTTGCTTCGCCTCTCCTCCACTGGCCTCTCTCCCTTCCAGTGTGTATTGGGGTATCAGCCAGTTTTGGCTTCTTGGCATCAGAGTCAGACCGAGGCTCCTGCAGTGGATGACTGTTTCCGGCACGCGGAGGAAACATGGGACGCCGCCCATGCTGCGCCAGAAAGTTGGCGCAGACCGTCACCGCAGTGAGAAAGAAAGAAAGAAAGGGGACAGGTCTCTAGTGGGAGATTCTATTCCCTCTCCTTCAACTGACAGCCAAGACCCCCTTCAAAATATCAAGCAGCACTACTTTCCCATTTTGAAGGGATATTTTAGCTTAAAGGATGCACATCACAGCTAGGAACTGCTCCTATGCACAACATACCAACTGCCCTAAAGTAACAGAGATATTACTCCGTGTCATGACTTCCACCGAAGTTGTTCCCTCTCCTTGTTCGGGCGGTGTTCGGCGGGCGACGTCACCGACCTTCTAGCCATCGCTGATCCATTTTTCATTTTCCATTGGTTTTGTCTTATCTTCCATCACAACTGGTTCCAATCCCATCAATTACATGTTGTGTATTTTGACCCTCTGTTTCCCCTCATGTCCTTGTCGGTGATTGTTTATTGTAAGTGTATGTGTACGTCTGTACTGGTGTGTGTCGGGTTATGTTACCCATTGATTTTTATTATTATTCTGTTTTCCGGTGGGTTTTTTTTGTAAATAAACTGCACCGTTGGAAACAGTTATTTCTCTCCTTCGTCTGACTTCTCTACCGCCAGTTAAACACCCTTACACTCTGAGTCAATTGAGCTGGAAAGTAGGCTACAGCAGTGAGATTCTACATAGCCCTAATTGTATCAAGGTTACTATCATTTGAGGAAGACCAGGTCCAAGACAGCGCAAGGTCGCACCTTTCAATCAGATTGGCTCTGCAGACTATCCTTTCAAACATACAGCCTCAGAAGTCTAAAATAAAGGTGACTTGAGCTTTGAGACAAACACACTGAAAAATAAAGTGCTATGGTTATAAACCCCACATGAAAGAGCTTGGCTAGAACCTTGTGAAACACACAGTCTGTGAAGAAGAGTTGAAAGGATGCACCAAGGGGTTTCTCCTTATCGCATCAGCAACAGCCTGGACCAGGGCCTACAGTGGAACACATCTCAACATTTAGAAATTCCTAGTTGAGAGTACAGCAAATGTACCACAGATTAAGCCACTGACCTTGGTTAATAACCTTGGAGCATTTCACTGTGAGTCTACACCTGTTCTGAAGCATGTGACATGGGTGTGATGATTGCTGCCTTACAGCTAGGCCTAAAGGTTATGAGGTAGACGTGGACCACGACTTGCAGCTTTTTTTGTTTACATCTTTGAGGAGTCCTTTTTATTTGAGAAAATAACAAGTTATAGCACTGTCCTTTTATACAGAGGCTATTGGTGGTGCCAGCACATCTGTACTATCAGACTGCCAACCAGCAATAATGCTTCTCTCTATATTACCCTGTATGGAACATTATAACCAAGCAGCCAGTATAGTGGTCCAATTGCAAACAGCTGTATACAGACCCAGGGAGGGAACACAGGTGTCCTAGATAACAGAACATGCACTCAGCCTTTTTCATAAGATCAGCTAGAGTAGAAAGAGAGAGAGGGGAAATGAACAGACTTGCTACTGGCGTTTGCCCATCTAGTTCTAATGCCCCTCCCTCTCTCCTGTCCTCTAACCAAACCACTGCTTTTTATTATTCTGTAGAGACTAAAAAGGCTTTGGCAGCATGTCTGGCAATCTGAAAAAAAAGGTTCAAGAGAAGCACAATGCAGTATGACAATGTGGCGGTCAGCTGCCCCTGCAGTTACACATTCCCAGCCATCGTCCTTCAGTGTTACACAGGTGTGTGTTGAGTGATGTACATACAGTAGTAGCCGGTGTCCCTGTATCCCACAACCCACACCTCAGGCTGCATTGTCTGCTCTCCAGGAAAGACACGAAAAGGAGAGTCGATTATGTAAGAGCCTCATAAAATGGAGCATTATTCTGTCATAGTGTTGTATGAGCTAGGATGAGCCTGGTTGAAAACCTGTATCTGGGAGAAGCACCACAGCATAACAGCTCAGACACGGCAGAGAGGTCTACTCTCATAGCCCTGTTAGTGAGATTCAACATTCAACTAGCACACAAATTAAAATGCTGAATGTGGCAAATGCAGTATGTCACCTGCAACAAATACTGATAATCATATATTACCTAGAATGCAACCAAAGCAAACAAACAAAATAAATTAAGTGGGCTACATAAATCTTTGAGTTTCCATTCAACCATTTCAGGTTTAATCTGGCGGTATTTGTGTCCTGCCTGTGGAGGCTTGTGTAAAATAACCCACAATTTTATTACAAAGGCATTAGCATCAAAAGATGACCTTTAGAAAAGGTCTCCAGTTGTGTGACTAAGAGATGTTATTACATTGGAACCCTGGTGTATCGGCTAGCTAGCCCACTGTATGAACACTGACATCAGAGTGGTGCCATTTGCGTCCCATGTGGAGAGTTTATGCTATCGAAATGATAATATGAGGAAACAATAATAATACTGAATATTGATATGATATGGCTATAATTTGAGGAACCAACAACAAAAATAATAATAATAATGATAATAATACACCTCATTAACCTTTAGGACGTACTCATGGATGAGTGCCGAGGTTGGACTCAGTCATTCAATCACATATGCTATCGCATGCTCACACACCTGCGAGTGAACAACCAATGGGAAAGACTGTAATGCTAGCTGTAAGGGAAGTACTCTTCATTGCCAGCCTGGAAATAGGGTGTTCCTTAATTAACACTAGTTAACCCATAGGTGACCGAGAGGCGAGAGCAGCACCCAACATGCCAGCGCGCGTCAATGTGTTGGTGACTAAAATTCAACACAGACGTGCACCACTATTAGCAGCAAACAAACGTGTGGAGTATAATTGAAAGGAAACTGTTGAAGTGCAGGGAGCCAGTGATCTGTGAGGGGAGCAGATGGCCGCAGGAGACACATGCTGCTGCTGTACTGATGCTGTGTTGTGTTGGAATTAATCCAGCTCACCTCTGCCTATTAGCATATCACAGGGCCCTGCCATCTCTCACGGGGGCTGGAGTCCCCAGCCAGCGGCAGCAGCAGATCCCATCTCGCTAATGCTGTTGCACAACTCTTAATCACTTTAATACAGTTTCAGTGATGCCGGACCGCCGAGGCTGAGACATCGCCTCGCATGAGCCGTTATGTAATGTCACATCCACTGAGACCTAACCATGAGAGGGATGTCCCAGGAAGAGGCAGGCAGCCATCACCCACACAGAGTGCATTAGACTATGGTTTTAATACTGTTTGAGGCCCCTCAAAAGATTACATAGAGCCATTGTACTTAGACCTCAGTGCTAATGCATTGTCTGGGCAGCTCTCCAGGCAATCCTTTTCCACACATTTCCAATGGAGGGATCAGTCTCTCATCTGTAGAGGTCTCATACTTTGAAATCCATCTCACTCTCAAAACATGGTGGAGAAAATGCTATATTTTGTCAAATATAAACTGCTCTGCCCCAAGGAAGAATGAACTCGTCAGCACATTTAATTCTATTGCCAGTGGTTTTTTAAACACAAGTCTGTTTGGCTGGAATGGGTGCCAATCACTTAGCATTTCAAGGTTCTTGAAAACTGCACCACTAGTCCCTGCTGGCCACTAATGTTTTTATTGGCCCTTTACCCACTAAGCCTTTAGAAAGTCTTGAGCGAAACACAACAACACTGAAAACCGGGCTGTGAAAATGGAGGTTAACTGCATATAGCAGAGAGGATCCATGTTGCCAGCCCTAGCCCTGTCAGCCTCCACCCCTCAATCCGTCCCCAGCAGCTGGGTGAACTGCTGTGAGCTGTCTGAGCAGGAAGCCAAGGCCTGTTATTATTAGTCATCAGCAGGTAAAATCACCACAAGTAACCTGTAATGACCTACGCTGTTACTGAGTCACTGTTTCAGAAAACATTTGATTGAGTAGACTACAGCGTCCAAAATCACATATCACAGCACAAGCAAAGGGAGATATATCAAACACTGGTGCTTTACTACTGATACATTTTCATCCAATGTAAGACAATAAGAAGACCTGTGTAGCAAATGCAAATCCAAAATTGGTCTGCATGGTCTGGACCTGGATTTGAGCTAAAAACCCATTGACATGACGTTGCCTTTTTGGGTGTGGCGAGCCCCATCCCCCTCTCCCTGCCTCTCCCTTTCCTCCTTCAACTAGGTTGCTCTGGTCAGAGAGACGTCGTACATTCCTGAGGATCTCCTCATGGACACACAGTACAGAGAGAGTACATTTTCATAGAGAACAAATTATTAATTCCTTCCACCTCACAGAACTTGAGGTATGAACAAATTTCATGTTCCGGAGAAAGTATAAAAAATCGGTGAAGAATCCAGCTACGAACTGGTCCATTTGTTACAACTTGGGGAAGCTCATGGGAGACGGTGTGGCCACATTACCATAACACTGTTTATATAATAGCCTCAGATATGAGGTTTACATCTAATTGTTGTATAAGATGAATGAGTGAGTATGATACTGTTTACACAATTTTACAATGTGATTTTGGACTGTTTAATGAAGGAAAACTCAAAAAGGGAATTGGAGTTAACTAAATCAGAGGACCGCCCCTGATCCCAGTTAGGGTCAGGCGTTCTGGGACAGCCCCTTTCTGCAATTCCGAATAAAACCCAACTTTGAGAAATTATCAGCAGACCATGTTTTTCTCCATTAGGAGGTGACAAAGGCTGTAGACCATTGCTGAATCTTTTAACCATACCACTTGGTTAAACACTTAGACTATCGATACCGACAGAATAAGAACAAGTCTTTGATATTAATTACTAGTCTGCAGCTAGGAATTCGGTATCATTGAACGTGAAGAATGACAACCGCGAAACATCCATTCTATAACAAATTAATGAATCTCACTCTGCACTATCCCCTCTAACCAAGACAGAGAGAGAGAGAGAGAGAGAGAGAGAGAGAGTGAGAAAGGGGACGAAACTCTCCAACAGAAACAAACTTTTCACCAGCGATCAAGACGACACACTGAGTGTAAATATATATTGGTTGCAATTGTTCCCGAATGAGTGAGCCTTCATGTGCAAAGGATTCACATTTCAATTGTTATAATTATCACTCTGTAGTGACTTCTTAGTCGACCCCCACTTCCCCTTTTATCTAACAAGCCGCCATGCCAGGTTAGCCCACTAGGGCACATTCTCCTATCATTTCTTGTAACCATATTTACTGTTTGTTTATGCATTTCAGTGAATTACCTAGTTAGTAATAAATACATGATTTAAGACAATTGATGTATGGATGACTCATAGTGAAGACTGGGTTCGTGCAGATAACCAACAATTTACGACGTTTGGAATGAGACTAACGTGAGGTAAAGTAAATAATTCATTAATTAGAAGACTAATTGATCAGATAAAATATCTGAAAAGTTATTTTAGGAAATTATAACTTTGCAATCTGAATAGTTTTCCTTGGTGCCCCGACTTCTTAGTTAATTACATTTACATGATTAATAAGTTGATTGCGTAATACTAATTACAGAGAATCTTTGATAAAAACTATAAGTTTTCAATTTAATGATAAAGACACGACACAATGCAAAACTATAAGACCTATAAGACCTGGCTCCTCTAGAAGCAACATAACTAGTCTAAGGCTGGATAATAAAACAGTTTAGTGAGTATATCAACCTCTGCCATGTGCCTATGGGGCATTGGGGATTACAGAGGCCTTGAAACATGTTTAAGTTATACACATAATCAAATGTAATTAACACATTTTCACAGTCTTACCTTTGTTTCATGTGGCATGGGGTTAAATCCACAGAGGTTGCAGACAGTGTTCTTGCATTCGGTACAGGTGTTGTAGTTGGGAGGGTCCTTGGAGCCCTTGTTGAGTTCCACCTTGCAGAGTGGACAGGTGGACTGGCCTGCTTTGAGAGCTGGTTGGGAAGATGCTGCTCCCTTTGGAGGTTCTAATGGGGGTTGGTCCACTTTGGCCTGTAATAATGTGGGGGGGACCTTGGCCTGTTGGGGTTGCTCTGCTTTCTTCTCCTCTGCATTCTGAACAGCAGGTGGTTTGGTCTCCTTTGCAGGGGGCATCATGGGAGAGGCCGGTGCAGACACCATGGGGGAAGCTGGCAGAGTGGTGTGGGGCTCATCCTGAACAGCTGAGGTGATCAAAGTGGATGCAGAGCTGAAGATGGAGGATCCAAAGCCAAACATCTTCCCAGACACTGACTCTTCAGGCTTTGACTGAGAAGGCTGAGATTTAGCACCGCCAAAGCCAAAGAAGCCCACTGACTGCTTTGGGGGCTTGGCCTGTGGTTGTGATACAGCTTTGGCAGGAGAGGTCCCACCTTTTGGAAGCTGTTGTTGAGGCTTTCCAGGCTCCTGCTTTAGGGGATCAGTTTTGGGGTCTATCTTTGGAACTTGCTGTTGCTGTAGTTGTGGTGGGGGCTTAGCATCAGGCTGTTGCAGTGGAGGAGTTTGCTTTTCTGGCTGTTGTGCAGGTGTAGCAGCACCACTGGGTATGAGTGTCACTGGAATTGTTTGGTCCACTGGTTTCTGAACAATTATAGGTTCCTGTTTGTCCTTTGCAGCCACAGCAGGTGGAGCATGTTTGTTTTGTGGGGATCCTGGTGCTGGGGTCTCCTCCTTTTTGACTGCAGCTGTTGATGGGGTTCCAGCCGGTATTAGTGTCTCCTGAGGTACAGTGGGTGGAGGAATCTCTTTTTGGGCAGCCGCAGGTGCTGGAATCTCCTCCTTTTGGGGTTTAGCTGGTGCTGGGGTCAGCTTTAGAGATGCAGCAGGTGTGGAGACTTTGCTTGGCAAGGGTTGGGATTTAATCATCGGCGGTCCTGGGGGTTCCATTCCTCCATGAGCTCTCTGCATCTGGCAGTTCAGACACAGCCATTCCTTTACCTGAAATAAAATAACAGTATTGGACATTTTTTTCAACAAACAATCTTGTAGAATTGTATTGCAGTCTGAGGACTTACAGATGCTCTTATCTTAGTTCCTATTTAAATGCTTCATACTAGATGTTACAAACATGTAGTAAAACTACTGACATAATGCTCTAAATCTGAAGATGTTCAATCAAATTAATAATTTATATCAGACTGTATTAATACAATTCTTCCAGATTACAATTTGCTTCCAGGAAGATCATAAACAAATATTAGACCATTTGGAGAAAAGCCAATAGTTATAACAAGAGCTCCATCAAAGCTTCTTGTTATCCTATCTTACAACTCAGATAAAAGTGATGACTGGCAACTATAGACACTGTCAATGCATAGTTAGTATTCTTAAATAACTGTTGTAAAATAAAGTGCAACATTTATGTTAGAGTAGCCAAATTACTTTGATGAAAAATAGACAGTTTAATTACCTCTGTTTCATGTGGCATGGGGTTGAATCCACAGAGGTTGCAGACAGTGTTCTTGCATTCAGTACAGGTGTTGTAGTTGGGAGGGTCCTTGGAGCCCATGTTGAGGTCCACCTTGCAGAGTGGACAGGTGGACTGGCCTGCTTTGAGAGCTGGTTGGGAAGATGCTGCTCCCTTTGGAGGCTCTGATGTGGGTTTGTCCACGTTGGCCTGTAATAATGTGGGGACCTTGGCCTGTTGGGGTTGCTCTGCTTTCTTCTCCTCTGCATTCTGAACAGCAGGTGGTTCGGTCTCCTTTGCAGGGGGCATCTTGGGAGAGGCCGGTGCAGACACCATGGGGGAAGCTGGCAGAGTGGTGTGGGGCTCATCCTGAACAGCTGAGGTGATCAAAGTGGATGCAGAACTGAAGATGGAGGAGCCAAAGCCAAACATCTTACCCGACACTGACTCTTCAGGCTTTGAGGGGGTAGACTGAGATTTGGGACCACCAAAGCCAAGTAAGCCTCCTGACTCCTGCTTGGGGGGTTGCTGTGTGGATGGGATGGCACTACTCTGGCTGGGCTGCTGTGGTGGTGTCTGAGGTTCTGATGTTCCCTGGTTTTCTAGTGCCTTCTGAGCAGGTGCTGAACTGGCTGGTTTCCCAAGCTCCTGCTTTGGGGGAGTGATTTTGGGGTCTGGCTTTGGAGCTTCCTGGGGCTGTACTTTTGCCAGAGGCTGTGCAGCAGGCATTTTCTTTTCTGGCTGCTGTAAGGGTTGAACAACCTTGTTCTGCTTGTTTGTAGGTGTGGCTGGTGGCTCCATCGACTTTTGAACAATTGCAGGTTTCTGGTTGTCAATTGAGATCTCAGTAGATGAACGCTCTTTTTTCATTGCGGAGCCAAGTGTTGTTGCCTCGTTTGTTTTGAGTGAATCTGGAACAGGTGCCTCATTGCTTATAACTGCAGCTGGAAGTTGGACCTCTTTAGTCTCTACTGCTGTTGAAAATGGTGCTTCCTTCTTCAGAGGTAAACCTGATTGTACAGCATAGTTATCTTGGGTTGAACCTGGTGTTGGGGACACCTTTCTGTTTTGTGACCCTGGTAGTATATGTTCCTTATTATTTTGAGGTGAGGCTGGTGCCCCCTTAGTGAGAGGTGAACCAGTGACCTCCTTGATGAGAGGGGAGGCAGAAGTTGGTTCCTCCTTGATAAGGGCTGAGGAAGAAATGTCCTTCTTGACAGGCAAAGCTGTGGTTGGGACCTCATCTGTTACAGACACACCTGGTGGTGTAGGATATTTTTTATTTTGTGGTGAATCTGGTGTTGGAGTGTCCTGCTTTAAAGCTCTAACTGGTGTCTCCCCCATTTTGGATGAGGCTGGTAATGGAGTCTCCTTTTGTGGTGCAGCAAGAGTGGTTGTCTCTTCTTTTTGGAGTGTGGATGCGGCCTTCTTCTGATCTACAGCAGGTATGACAGTCTCCTTTTCCTTTTGAGTTGCCGGAGGATCCTTTTGAGGTGCAACAGGTGTAGAAACTTTGTTGAGTAAGGGTTGGGGTTTCATCATGAGGGATTCTGGGGGTTCCATTCCCCCAAGAGCTCTCTGCATCTGGCAGTTCAGACACAGCCATTCCTTCACCTGAAAAAACATATTCAGTCAAATTTAATTTAAGAGTAAACTATGATAATCAAACTGAAAATAACAGACTGTGTTCAATGGATTTTTTGAAATAAACAAGAACATAAAATACCACGTGCTTGCAATTTCATTTACCTCAGTAATATTTGGCATTGGGTTAAATCCACAGAGGTTGCAGACAGTGTTCTTGCATTCGGTACAGGTGTTGTAGTTGGGAGGGTCCTTGGAGTCAATGTTGAGGTCCACCTTGCAGAGTGGACAGGTGGACTGGCCTGCTTTGAGAGCTGATTGGGAGGATGCTACTCCTTTTGGAGGCTCTGATGAGGGTTGGTCAACTTTAGCCTTTACTGATGGGGGGACCTTGGCCTGCTGGGGTTGCTCTACTTTTGATTCCTCTGCTCTCTCAGTAGCAGGTGGTTTGGTCTCCTTTGCAGGGGGCAACTTGTGAGAGGCCAGTGCAGACACCTTCGGGGAACCTGGCGGTGTGGTGTGGGGCTCATCCTGAACAGCTGAGGTGATCAAAGTGGATGCAGAGCTGAAGATGGAGGAGCCAAAGCCAAACATCTTACCAGACACTGACTCTTCAGCCTTTGAGGGGGTAGACTGAGATTTGGTACCACCAAAGCCAAAGAAGCCTCCTGGCTCCTGCTTGGGGTGTTTCTGTGTGTCTGGGATGGCACTACTCTGCCTACGCCCAGGCTGGCTGGGATGCTGTGGTGGTTTCTGAGGTTCTGAAGCTCTCCGGTTCCCTTGTGATGCCATCTGAGCTGGGCTTGCCGGCATTTGAGTGCCTGCTGCTTTAGTAGCTTCAGCTTTTGATATCTCAGCTGCAGGGGGAACTGGTTTCCTTTGAGGGGAGCTTGGGATTGGACTGTCTGTCTTCACAGATGCAGCAGGTGTTGTAATGTCCTTTTGAGCTGCAATAGGTGTGACAGTGACTGTTTGAGGTGCAAAAACTTTGCTGGGATACAGTTTCATCATGAGGGGTTCTGGGGGTTCAATTCCTCCAAGAGCTCTCTGCATCTGGCAGTTCAGACACAGCCACTCCTTCATCTGAAAGTGTAGTGTTGTGTTAGATACATACTGTTGTTGGATTCTGGGTTAAACTTGGGACATTGCTATCCTAGAGACTGATTTTTACATCAGAAGTTAATGGTTATCTGTAGGAGCCAGATGGCTTTGGAATGTGCTGGGTGGACAGGAGGAAGACACAGGATTGCTATAGGGGATACGGATGGACATCTGTGAATTGGGCAAATGAGGGGTTGAGGTCGATCTGACCTAGATCCCCTTAAGGGAGAAATTATGCTTTATTACCCCTTTACTTCATCTTCCTGTCATACCACAATTGATGTTAGGATTAGAGAGAAGGGGGAAGTGCCTACATTGGAGTATACAGTGGCTTGCGAAGGTATTCACCCCCTTGGCATTTTTCCTACTTTGTTGCCTTACATCCTGGAATTAAAATGTATGTTTTGGGGGGTTTGTATCACTTGATTTACACAACATGCCTTCCACTTTGAAGATGCAAAATATTTCATATTGTGAAAGAAACAAGAAATAAGACAAAAAACTGAAAACCTGAGCGTTTACAACTATTCATCCCACCCAAAGTCAATACTTTGTAGAGCCACCTTTTGCAGCAATTACAGCAGTAAGTCTCTTGGAGTATGTCTCTATAAGTTTGGCACATCTAGCCACTGGGATTGTTGCCCATTCTTCATGGCAAAACTGCTCCAGCTCCTTCATGTTGGATGGGTTCCGCTGGTGTACAGCAATCTTTAAGTCATACAACAGATTCTCAATTGGATTGAGGTCAGGGCTTTGACTAGGCCATTCCAAGACATTTAAATGTTTCCCCTTAAACCACTGAAGTGTTGCATTAGCAGTATGCTTAGGGTCATTGTTCTGCTGCAAGGTGAACCTCTGTCCCAGTCTCAAATCTCTGTAAGACTGAAACAGGTTTCCCTAAAGAATTTCCCTGTATTTAGCGCCATCCATCATGCCTTCAATTCGGACCAGTTTCCCAGTCCCTGCCGATGGAAAAACATCCCCACTGCATGATGCTGACACCACCATGCTTCACTGTGGAGATGGTATTCTCGGGGTGATAAGAGATGTTGGGTTTGCACCAGACATAGCGTTTTCCTTGATGACCAAAAAGCTCAATTTTAGTCTCATCTGACCAGAGTACCTTCTTCCATATGTTTGGGGAGTCTCCCACATGCCTTTTGGCAAACACCAAACATGTTTGCTTATTTTTTTCTTTAAGCAATGGCTTTTTTCTGGCCACTCTTCCGTAAAGCCCAGCTCTGTGGAGTGTACGGCTTAAAGTGGTCTTATGGACACATACTCCAATCTTTGCATCTCCTTCAGGGTTATCTTTGGTTTCTTTGTTGCCTCCCTGATTAAAGCCCTCCTTGCCTGGTCTGTGAGTTTTGGTGGGCGGCCCTCTCTTGGCAGGTTTGTTGTGGTGACATATTCTTTCAATTTTTTAACAATGGATTCTACAGTGCTCTGTGGGATGTTCAAAGTTCCGTAAAATTTGTATAACCCAACCCTGATCTGTACTTCTCCACAACTTTGCCCCTGACCTTTTTGGAGAGCTCCTTGGCCTTCATGGTGCCGCTTGCTTGGAGGTGCCCGTTGCTTAGTGGTGTTGCAGACTCTGGGGCCTTTCAGAACAGGTGTATATAAACTGAGATCATGTGACAGATCATGTGACACTTAGATTGCACACAGGTGGACTTTATTTAACTAATTATGTGACTTCTGGAGGTAATTGGTTGCACCAGCTCTTATTTAGGGACTTCATAGCAAAGGGGTGAATACACAAGAACTCCACTTTTCCGTAAAAAAAAAAAAGTAACGTTTTTTTTTTTTTACTTCACCAATTTGGAATATTTTGTGTATGTGCATTACATGAAATGAAAATAAAAATCAATTTAAATTACAGGTTGTAATGCAACATAATAGGACAAACTCCAAGGGGGATGAATACTTTTGCAAGGCACTGTATATACTTGTGGTGGTGGAAAGATGCTTTGTCTAATGCAGCTGTATTCATCCTCTGGGCAGAAAAAACTTGGTAAAGCTTTCATAGTGTCCGTAGAGTTTTTTACTCTGAGAATTAGAACCTAACACTGTATGTGGGATGGGGGTGTGGGGAATAAACCGATACAGTTACATATCGCAACATTATTTTTCAACAATAATATATTGATATTTGATTCCAAGAATCGATTAGTAAAAAAATATATAAACATTGCCTTCGGAAAGTGTTCAGACCCCTTGACTTTTTACACATTTTGTTACGTTACAGTCTAATTCTAAAATGGATTAAATAAAATCCTCATTAATCTTCAAACAATACCCTAGAATGTCAAAGCGAAAACAGGTTTTTACAAATGTTTGCAAATATATAAAAAACTAAAAACAGAAATACCTTATTTAGATACAGTTGAAGTCGGAAGTTTACATACACTTTAGCTAAATACATTTATACTCAGTTTTTCACAATTCCTGACATTTAATCCTAGTAAAAATTCCCTGTCTTAGGTCAGTTAGGATCACCACTTTATTTTATTTTAAGAATGTGAAATGTTAGAATAATAGTAGAGAGTGATTTATTTAAGCTTTTATGTCTTTCATCACATTCTCAGCGGGACAGAAGTTTAAATACACTCAATTAGTATTTGAAAGCATTGCATTTAAATTGTTTAACTTGAGTCAAGCATTTCGGGTAGCCTTCCATAAGCTTCCCACAATAAGTTGGGTGAATTTTGCCGCATTCCTCTGACAGAGCTGGAAAAATGACTTGTCTCATACACAAAGTAGATGTCCTAACCGTCTTGCCAAAACTCTAGTTTGTTAACAACACATTTGTGGAGTGGTTGAAAAACGAGTTTTAATGACTCTAAACTAATTGTATGTAAACTTCTCACTTGAACTGTAAGTATTCAGACCCTTTGCTATGAGACTCGAAATTGACCTCAGGTGCACCCTGTTTCCATTGATCATCCTTGAGCTGTTTCTACAACTTGATTGGAGTTCACCTGTGAAAAATTCAATTGAATGGACATGATTTGAAAAGGCACAAACCTGTCTATATAAGGTCCCACAGTTGACAGTGCATGTCAGAGCAAAAACCAAGCCATGAGGTCGAAGGAATTGCCTGTAGAGCTCAGAGACAAGATCGTGTCGAGGAATAGATCTGGGGAAGGGTACCAAAACAATTCTGCAGCCTTGAAGATCCACAAGAACACAGTGGCCTCCATCATTCTTAAATTTAAGATGTTTGGAAACACCAAGACTCTTCTTAGAGCTGACCGCCTGACCAAACTGATCAATCAGGATACAAGGGCATTGGTCAGGGAGCTGACCAAGAACCTGATGGTCACTCTGACAGAGCTCTAGAGTTAATCTGAAACCAAGATTGAACTCTTTGGCCTGAATGAAAAGCGTCACGTTTGGAGGAAACCTGGCACCATCCAGATGTTTTTCAGTGGCAGGGACTGGGAGACTAGTCAGGATCGAGACAAAGATGAACGGAGCAAAGTACAGAGAGATCCATGATGAAAACCTGCTTCAGAGCACTCAGGACTCAGACTACGGTGAAGGTTGACCTTCCAACAGGACAACGACCCTAAGCACACAGCCAAGAAAATGCAGGTGTGGCTTCGGAACAAGTCTCCGAATGTCCTTGATTTGCCCAGCCAGAGCCCGGACTTGAACCTGATATAACATCTCTTGAGAGACCTGAAAATAGCTATGCAGCAATGCTCCCGATCCAACCTGACAGAGCTTGAAAGGATCTGCAGAGAAGAATGGGAGAAACTCCCCAAATACAGGTGTGCCAAGCTTGTAGAGTCATATACAAGAAGACTCGATGCTGTAATTGCCTTGTTATTATGAGATATTGTGCGTAGATTGATGAGGAAAATAAACATTTTAATCAATTTTAGAATAAGGCTGTAATGTAACAAAATGTGGAAAAATTCAAGGGGTCTGAATACTTTCCGTAGGCACTGTATATTTAAGCAATAAGGCACGAGGGGGTGTGGTATATTGGCCATATACCATAAACCCCTGAGGTGCCTTATTGCTATTATACATTGGTTACCAATGCAATTAGACCAGTACAAATACATGTTTTGTCATACCAGTGGTATACGGTATGATATACCACGGCTGTCAGCCAATCTGCATTCAGGGCTCGAACCATCCAGTTTATAATGCTGAATATTTCCATCTGAATATTCAGTCTGCATACGACATCGTTTTTCTAAGTATCTTGCTTGAATATTATACAGTATTTAAGTTGAATTGATATGTTACAATTCGTGTAACTAAAGCACTCAATGCAAATACCTTAAATGTCCCTATTATTGAAACTTTCAACTGAATAAAACATTGGTAGGCAAAGGCAATTTGGCAGAGTAGCCATAATTGTATTACGTTTATTAAATGAATTCCCAGAATAGTAATTTCTTACCTCAGTAACGCTTGGCATGGGGTTAAATCCACAGAGGTTGCAGACAGTGTTCTTGCATTCGGTACAGGTGTTGTAGTTGGGAGGGTCCTTGGAGCCCATGTTGAGTTCCATCTTACATAGTGGACAGGTGGACTGGCCTGCTTTGAGAGCTGGTTGGGAAGATGATGCTCCCTTTGGAGGCTCTGATGGGGGTTTGTCCATGTTGGCCTGTAATAATGTGGGGACCTTGGCCTGTTGGGGTTGCTCTGCTTTCTTCTCCTCTGCATTCTGAACAGCAGGTGGTTTGGTCTCCTTTGCAGGGGGCATCTTGGGAGAGGCCGGTGCAGACACCATGGGGGAAGCTGGCAGAGTGGTGTGGGGCTCATCCTGAACAGCTGAGGTGATCAAAGTGGATGCAGAGCTGAAGATGGAGGAGCCAAAGCCAAACATCTTCCCAGACACTGAATCTTCAGGCTTTGAGGGGGTAGACTGAGATTTGGGACCACCAAAGCCAAAGAAGCCTCCTGACTCCTGCTTGGGGTGTTGCTGTGTGGACGGAATGGCAATACTCTGCCTACGCCCAGGGCTGGGCTGCTGTGGTGGTTTCTGAACTTCTGATGTTCTCCGGTTTTCCTGTGGTGTCTTTTGAGCCGGTCCTGGAGAGGTCCCAACTCTAGGAGGCTGTTGCTGAGGCTTCACAGGTTCTGCTTTCAGTGCACTTGCTGGGGTCTGCTGAGGCTTCACAGGTTCTGCTTTCAGTGCACTTGCTGGGGTCTGCTGAGGCTGGACTTGTGGAGTCTTCTGCTGCTCTGGTTGTGCAGCACTCCCCTGCTTAGCCCCTGATGGGTCTACTGGTTTTAAAGGACTTGAAGGTTTCTGGTCCTGCTTTGCAGTCATTGTGGGGGAGTCTGGCTTTCTTTGGGGGGAGGCTGGCATTGGGGTGTCTTTCTTTGGGGCTATGGCTGGTGTTTGAGCCTCTTTTTTGGGTGACACTGGTGTTGGTGCACCTTTTTGGGCACCAGTTGGTGTGGGAGTCTCCTGCTTTTGAAGCGCAAAGGGTGCAGACACCTTGAGGGAAGCTGGCGGTGTGGTGTGGGGCTCATCCTGAACAGCTGAAGTGATCAAAGTGGATGCAGAGCTGAAGATGGAGGAACCAAAGCCAAACATTTTCCCAGACACTGACTCTTCAGGTTTTGAGGGGACAGGCTGAGAGGCTGGAGTCACTGACTCCTTGTTGGGTGAGGTTGGTGCAGTGGCCACTTTTTGGGGACCAGATGCTGTTGGTGTGTCTCTCGTTTGAGGAGCAGCAGGAGCAGAGACTTTGTTGGGGGAAGGCTTGGGTTTCATCATGGTAGGTCCTTGAGGTTCCATTCCTCCAAGTGCTCTGTGCATCTGGCAGTTCAGACACAGCCACACATTCACCTGAAAATGTTTTCCATTGTGAGAGGAATACAGAATGTAATCAATTTCATATACAGCTATACATCTGCATGATGGAAAACAGCACAAGCAAATGTTTCTGCTGTGATATCATCAGACATTTCTCCTTACTCTCTGAGACATAAATCATCCAGCACTCTGTGATACATCATTGTTGCAGTTTTGAGCTTCAACATGACTTGCAGTTTAAGTATTAGGTGTATTGCATATGCAAAGCACTCTGCACTTCCACTTCTATTCCTTAGTTGGTAGTGTTGGTAGAATTATTATGAGTCAAGACCAAGTCAGGAAATTAAATAGCCATAACCACTACAATTGAGACTTTGATTTGTCTCTCTTTAGTAAAGTGAAATACCAATCTTTCCATGTAGGCTAAAAACATGTCAGACAAGTTGTTTAAATTTGTAAGAAGAGAGAATGAACAATTTATGAACTGACCAACGGTGCAATGTCTAAAGGTTATATCTGGAACCGAAATACATAGAAATTAATAGACATTTCAAATCTAAAAGATAACATAATTTCAGAATGACTAAGATTATCCGTGTGGAGATTAATTGGCTATCTGAACTTTTATATAAAATAAAGTTATCTTTCTCCAAATAATAATACATCAGAAATGATTTGTTCACACAGTAATTAAGTGATATTTGGTCAATCTTACCTCAGTAACATTTGGCATGGGGTTGAATCCACAGAGGTTGCAGACAGTGTTCTTGCATTCGGTACAGGTGTTGTAGTTGGGAGGGTCCCTGGAGCCCATGTTGAGTTCCACCTTGCAGAGTGGACAGGTGGACTGGCCTGCTTTGAGAGATGGTTGGTAGGATACTGTTCCCTTTGGAGGCTCTGATGGGGGTTTGTCCATGTTGACCTGTACTGATGGGGGGACCTTGGCCTGCTGGGGTTGCTCTGCTTTCTTCTCCTCTGCTTTCTGAGCAGCAGGTGGTTTGGTTTCCTTTGTAGGGGGCATCTTGGGAGAGGCCTGGGCTGCTGCAGACACCTTCGGAGAACCTGGTGGTGTGGTGTGGGGCTCATCCTGAACAGCTGAGGTGATCAAAGTGGATGCAGAGCTGAAGATGGAGGATCCAAAGCCAAACATCTTCCCAGACACTGAATCTTCAGGCTTTGAGGAAATCTGAGATTTAGGACCACCAAAGCCACCAAAGAAGCCCCCTGACTCCTGCTTGGCGGGCTTGGCCTGTAGTGTTGGCACAGCTTTGGCAGGAGATGTCCCACCTTTTGGAGGCTCTTGCTGAGGCTTCCCAGGCACCTGCTGTGACAGGGTGGCATTGCTCCGCTCATGCCCAGGTTGCCCTGGCTGATCTGGTGGTTTCTGAGGCCCTGATGTTCTCCGGTTCTCCTGTGGTGCCTTCTGAACAGGTGCTGGGCTGGCTGGTTTCTGAAGGTCTGCTGCTCTAGCAACATCTGCCTTGAGTGGCTCTGTTGCTGATGTAGAAGGTTTTCTCTGGGGGGAGCCTGGTGTTGGAATGTCTTTCTTTTGGGTAGCGATGGGTGTGACAGTGGCCTTCTGAGGTGCAGAACCTTTGTTTGGAGAAGGTTGGGGTTTCATCATGGGAGGTCCTGTGGGTTCCATTCTCTTCATCTGGCAGTTCAGACACAGCCACTCCTTCAGCTGAAAGAAAAGTACAGCGTAAAAATGGTCAAATCACATTATCCAACATGGTTAAATATGATTTAGTACCATGATTTCAATCAGAAACACTAAATATGCCTTTGTCAACCGATACTTGCAAATGTGATTATGGGTACTTGTGAACTTCAACTTCCACATAATCAGTAAACAAAGCAATATTCACAATGTTCTGTGCCTGTCATCATGAGATAGTTTTAGGTCTTTGTAGAGAAGCCCAAGCTTATTTACAAATCAAGCTGCCGCTAAACATCAGTAGTAACTAAATATTTCTAATGTGTTGTGTCAAGTCTAAGACGATCTCAATGTCAGTGTCCTCAAGGAAATTTAGCTATGAATTGAACTGTCCAAGAGGACAGTGTTCACCCATTGTGTAAAATAAATTGTTCATAATTATTCCATCTTCGCTAATTACACCTTGTTGTGTTATTAAGCAATTATTGCTTGAT
This sequence comes from Oncorhynchus clarkii lewisi, assembly GCF_045791955.1. NCBI lineage: Eukaryota > Metazoa > Chordata > Actinopteri > Salmoniformes > Salmonidae > Oncorhynchus > Oncorhynchus clarkii. The sequence goes on along the minus strand of NC_092147.1, from coordinate 32,173,942 downwards.
ATTATTATACAGTAGCCATTAGCCAATAGTAAAAGGCTATACCTTTGTGCTAGGAGACACTCACACTCCCACTTAGGAGGGACTCTCACTTAGGAGGGAGCTGAACACCAGTCTTAAAATAAATTATGTGTCCTACAACTCGCTGCCTGCACTCACAATTCAAATGTCCTCTACTGTAAATGGGCAGGGGACCATCAGGTCTCCAAACATACATGAACTCTGTGTTTTAATCTGTTTATCTGCTCTCTGATAGCGATACAGTCCTCCTGAGGGAAGCACATAATGCTGTCTATCAGACAAAAGGCCATTAGTAAAGCTTGTGGAACAGTTTACCATACCTCCCACTGCCTCTTGTAATGATACAAGGCCTCTGTGATGGTAAGGGAGTCACTGGTCTGCATAATGCAATGATAACACTAACGGATCTCATCAGCTCTGAGATATGTGCTGTTAACCAAGTCAGAGGTGAAACTCTTCCCAACTTCCCCTTGTTGTGCTGCAAAGACTGTCAGATGGACACCTACATTATCTTAATCACTATAAAAGAGGTGGGTCTATATAGTCAGCCTGCTCTACTCATGAACACAGCAAGCTCTCCATTCTGTGGACTCCTAGTTTAGGCCATCATGAACACAGCAAGGCCTCCATTCTGTGGACTCCTAGTTTAGGCCATCATGAACACAGCAAGGTCTCCATTATGTGGACTCCTAGTTTAGGCCATCATGAACACAGCAAGCTCTCCATTCTGTGGACTCCTAGTTTAGGCCATCATGAACACAGCAAGCTCTCCATTCTGTGGACTCCTAGTTTAGGCCATCATGAACTCAGCAAGCTCTCCATTCTGTGGACTCCTAGTTTAGGCCATCATGATGCACAGCAAATTATCCAGTGTAAAAAAAATAATAATAATCAACATGTAAAATCAAATTCAAATCCAATCAAATTTATTTGTCACATACACATGGTTAGCATATGTTAACGCAAGTGTAGCGAAATGCTTGTGCTTCTAGTTCCGACAATGCAGTAATAACCAACGAGTAATCTAACCTAACAATTCCAAAACTACTACCTTATACACACTAGTGTAAAGGGATAAAGAATATGTACATAAAGATATATGAATGAGTGATGGTACAGAAGGGCATAGGCAAGATGCAATAGATGGTATCGAGTACAGTATATACATATACATATGAGATGAGTAATGTAGGGTATGTAAACATTATATTAAGTAGCATTGTTTAAAGTGGCTAGTGATATATTTTACATCAATTTCCATCAATTCCCATTTTTAAAGCGGCTGGAGTTGAGTCAGTGTGTTGACAGCAGCCACACAGCCACACAATGTTAGTGCCTTGAGATAGAAGCTGTTTTTCAGTCTCTCAATCCCTGCTTTGATGCCCCTGTACTGACCTCGCCTTCTGGATGATAGCGGGGTGAACAGGCAGTGGCTCGGGTGGTTGTTGTCCTTGATGATCTTTATGGCCTTCCTGTGACATTGGGTGGTGTAGGTGTCCTGGAGGGCAGGTAGTTTGCCCCCGGTGATGCATTGTGCAGACCTCACTACCCTCTGGAGAGACTTACGGTTGTGGGCAGAGCAGTTGCCGTACCAGGCGGTGATACAGCCAGACATGATGCTCTCGATTGTGCATCTGTAGACATTTGTGAATGCTTTTGGTGACAAGCCGAATTTCTTCAGCCTCCTGAGGTTGAAGAGGCGCTGCTGCGCCTTCTTCACGACGCTGTCTGTGTGGGTGGACCAATTCAGTTTGTCCGTGATGTGTACGCCGAGGAACTTAAAACTTACTACCCTCTCCACTAATGTCCCATCAATGTGGGTGCTCCCTCTGCTGTTTCCTGAAGTCCACAATCATCTCCTTTGTTTTGTTGACATTGAGTGTGAGGTTATTTTCCTGACACCACACTCCGAGGGCCCTCACCTCCTCCCTGTAGGCCGTCTCGTCGTTGTTGGTAAATCAAGCCTACCACTGTAGTGTCGTCCGCAAACTTGATGATTGAGTTGGAGGTGTGCATGGCCACGCAGTCGTGGGTGAACAGAGAGTACAGGAGAGGGCTCATAACGCACCCTTGTGGGGCCCCAGTGTTGAGGATCAGCGGGGTGGAGATGTTGTTACCTACCTTCATCACCTGGGGGCGGCCCGTCAGGAAGTCCAGTACCCAGTTGCACAGGGCGGGGTCGAGACCCAGGGTCTCAAGCTTGATGACGAGTTTGGAGGGTACTATGGTGTTAAATGCTGAGCTGTAGTCGATGAACAGCATTCTCACATAGGTATTCCTCTTGTCCAGATGGGTTAGGGCAGTGTGCAGTTTGGTTGAGATTGCATCGTCTGTGGACCTATTTGGGCGGTAAGCAAATTGGAGTGGGTCTATGGTGTCAGGTAGGGTGGAGATGATATGGTCCTTGACTAGTCTCTCAAAGCACTTCATGATGACGGAAGTGAGTGGTAGTCGTTTAGCTCAGTTACCTTAGCTTTCTTGGGAACAGGGACAATGGTGGCCCTCTTGAAGCATGTGGGAACAGCAGACTGGGATAAGGATTGATTGAATATGTCCGTAAACACACCAGCAAGCTGGTCTGCGCATGCTCTGATGATGCGGCTGGGGATGCCGTATGGGCCTGCAGCCTTGCGAGGGTTAACACGTTTAAATGTTTTCCTCACGTCGGCTGCAGTGAAGGAGAGTCCGTGGGTTTTGGTTGCGGGCCGTGTCAGTGGCACTGTGTTGTCCTCAAAGCAGGCAAAAACATTATTTAGTCTGCCTGGGAGCAAGACATCCTGGTCCGTGACGGGGCTGGTTTTCTTTTTGTAATCCGTGATTGACTGTAGACCCTGCCACATACCTCTTGTGTCTGAGCCATTGAATTGTGACTATACTTTGTCTCTATACTGACGCTTTGCTTGTTTGATTGCCTTGCGGAGGGAATAGCTACACTGTTTGTATTCGGTCATGTTTCCGGTCACCTTTCCCTGGTTAAAAGTAGTGGTCCGTGCTTTCAGTTTCACGTGAATGCTGCCATCAATTCCCGGTTTCTGGTTTGGGATTTTTTTAAATAATTGCTATGGGAACGACATCATCAATGCACTTTCTAATGAACTCGCTCACCGAATCAGCGTATTCGTCAATGTTGTTGTTGGACGCAATGCGGAACATATCCCATTCCGCGTGATTGAAGCAGTTTTGAAGCGTGGAATCAGATTGGTTGGACCAGCGTTGAACAGACCTGAGCGCAGGAGCTTCTTGTTTTAGTTTCTGTCTGTAGGCAGGGAGCAACAAAATGGAGTCGTGGTCAGCTTTTCCGAAAGGAGGACGGGGGAGGGCCTTTAATGCGTCGCGGAAGTTAGAATAGCAATGATCCAAGGTTTTACCAGCCCTGGTTGCGCAATCGATATGCTGATACAATTTAGGGAGTCTTGTTTTCAGATTAGCCTTGTTAAAATCCCCAGCTACAATGAATGCAGTTTGCAAAGAGTCAAATAAAGTTTGTTCAGGGCCATCGATGTGTCTGCTTGGGGGGGATTATATACGGCTGTGATTATAATCGAAGAGAATTCCCTTGGTAGATAATGCGGACGACATTTGATTGTGAGGAATTCAAAGTCAGGTGAACAGAAGGACTTGAGTTCCTGTATGTTGTTGTGATCACACCACGTCTCGTTAATCATAAGGCATACGCCCCCAACCCCTCTTCTTACCAGAAAGATGTTTGTTTCTGTCGGCGCGATGCATGAAGAAACCAGCTGGCTGCACCGATTCTGTTAGCGTCTCTCGAGTGAGCCATGTTTCCGTGAAGCAAAGAACGTTACAGTCTCTGATGTCCCTCTGGAATGCTATCCTTGCTCGGATTTCATGAACCTTGTTGTCAAGAGACTGGACATTGGCGAGTAGTATGCTTGGGAGTGGTGCGTGATGTGCCCGTCTCCGGAGCCTGACCAGAAGACCGCTACGTTTCCCTCTTTTACGACGTCTTTGTCCATTTCGTTGTCCTGGGTGGAAGGCAGAACAGAACAACAAAAAACTGCATAGTTTCCTAGGAACGCGAAGCGAGGCGGCCATCTCTGTCGGCACCGGAAGTACATTCAACACCTAAGTATTGAGTCTGTGGACCTACAGTGCCTTGCGAAAGTATTCGGCCCCCTTGAACTTTGCGACCTTTTGCCACATTTCAGGCTTCAAACATAAAGATATAAAACTGTCTTTTTTTGTGAAGAATCAACAACAAGTGGGACACAATCATGAAGTGGAACGACATTTATTGGATATTTCAAACTTTTTTAACAAATCAAAAACTGAAAAATTGGGCGTGCAAAATTATTCAGCCCCTTTACTTTCAGTGCAGCAAACTCTCTCCAGAAGTCCAGTGAGGATCTCTGAATGATCCAATGTTGACCTAAATGACTAATGATGATAAATACAATCCACCTGTGTGTAATCAAGTCTCTGTATAAATGCACCTGCACTGTGATAGTCTCAGAGGTCCGTTAAAAGCGCAGAGAGCATCATGAAGAACAAGGAACACACCAGGCAGGTCCGAGATACTGTTGTGAAGAAGTTTAAAGCCGGATTTGGATACAAAAAGATTTCCCAAGCTTTAAACATCCCAAGGAGCACTGTGCAAGCGATAATATTGAAATGGAAGGAGTATCAGACCACTGCAAATCTACCAAGATCTGGCCGTCCCTCTAAACTTTCAGCTCATACAAGGAGAAGACTGATCAGAGATGCAGCCAAGAGGCCCATGCTCACTCTGCATGAACTGCAGAGATCTACAGCTGAGGTGGGAGACTCTGTCCATAGGACAACAATCAGTCATATATTGCACAAATCTGGCCTTTATGGAAGAGTGGCAAGAAGAAAGCCATTTCTTAAAGATATCCATAAAAAGTGTTGTTTAAAGTTTGCCACAAGCCACCTGGGAGACACACCAAACATGTGGAAGAAGGTGCTCTGGTCAGATGAAACCAAAATTGAACTTTTTGGCAACAATGCAAAACTTTATGTTTGGCGTAAAAGCAACACAGCTGAACACACCATCCCCACTGTCAAACATGGTGGTGGCAGCATCATGGTTTGGGCCTGCTTTTCTTCAGCAGGGACAGGGAAGATGGTTAAAATTGATGGGAAGATGGATGGAGCCAAATACAGGACCATTCTGGAAGAAAACCTGATGGAGTCTGCAAAAGAACAGAGATTTGTCTTCCAACAAGACAATGATCCAAAACATAAAGCAAAATCTACAATGAAATGGTTCAAAAATAAACATATCCAGGTGTTAGAATGGCCAAGTCAAAGTCCAGAACTGAATCCAATCGAGAATCTGTGGAAAGAACTGAAAACTGCTGTTCACAAATGCTCTCCATCCAACCTCACTGAGCTCGAGCTGTTTTGCAAGGAGGAATGGGAAAAAAAATTCAGTCTCTCGATGTGCAAAACTGATAGAGACATACCCCAAGCGACTTACAGCTGTAATCGCAGCAAAAGGTGGCGCTACAAAGTATTAACTTAAGGGGGCTGAATAATTTTGCACGCCCAATTTTTCAGTTTTTGATTTGTTAAAAAAGTTTGAAATATCCAATAAATGTCGTTCCACTTCATGATTGTGTCCTACTTGTTGTTGATTCTTCACAAAAAAATACAGTTTTATATCTTTATGTTTGAAGCCTGAAATGTGGCAAAAGGTTGCAAAGTTCAAGGGGGCCGAATACTTTCGCAAGGCACTGTAAATAGACACTGGAACAGTGTTAAATTAACACACTTACTGCTTAGTGTAAAGTCTTATTCAAATTTTTCCCTGAGTGCCTTGCCTTTCGAGCAAATTGCAGAGTTACCACCCATAATTATATGTGTTAGTGACAGAGACATGGTTGTTGCATTCATCTATTTTTAGGTTCTCTGGACTTCACCAAGTGAGATCAAAAGCAAATATGTTATCATTCTTAATGTAATAATCTTTAACACCATACCATATTTATTTCACAAGGCCTTATTTTGAGGGTCTAGTTTTACCCAAATACATTGGCCTGAAACTGGTGCAGATCACTTTGAACCAAAACCATCCCAATCATTATCATATTTCCCAGCATCCTCTATTAAGGTACATTTTTTATCTAATTTTATGTTTCATGGCATGGCAGCCACAACCCTGCAACAGGAGCCACCCCAAGGACTCCTGTGCACACCCAGAATGGAGCATTGTTAGCCACTCCCATCCCCTGCAGCAGCTCCACTCCTTTGGCAGGAGTTTCATCAGTGTGGACTGAGCTCTGCCAGCATTGCTTTCCCAGTTCCCCCCCAGTCCCTTCATCCAGCGACTTGAGGGAGGTCTGTCAAATGCTCAGTCTGCTTTGCTCTCACGTGGTTGGCCAAGGACCTTGGCAAAGTCTCAGCTCACTCAACAAATAGCTGCAAATGCCTGTTAGCTCTTATGGGAATGAGCTGAATACCTCCTATGACTTTAAATCTCATAGGGGGCTTGGGCTAATGCACCTAAATGTGCCAAGTATGATTTAAAAAATGGACACAATTGATATTTGGGTACAGGGCTCGTGTCCTGACATTCTGGTTCTTTCTGAAACATGGTTAAATTGAAGTAAATGATTATAATGTATTTAGATGTGACAGATTAAAGAAAGGGGAGGAGTGGACATATATGTCAAATCTAATTTCATGGCTTCCCAGTCTTGAAATATTTATTTTCCTAAGAAATTTGAGCTCCTGGTTGTCGATGTGTCCGTAAACCAGAATACTGCCATGGAGGATGCTGTTGTTGCTATATTCGAGTGTTAAGCATCTTTTTCGTCCTTGGAGTTGGTCATTTTAGGGGATTTGAATCTGGATAGGCTATCCCCGGCCTCAAATCAATTTCAGAGTATATGCATTGATTTGAATCTGACTCAAGTGATATCAAAACCCACACGGCCTAAATGGGAAAATTCCTGGTAACTCCTGATTGATTGATTTAATTCTTAATAATAACCTGGAAATATTTGTCTAATGGAGTATTTGCATATGATCTCAGTGATCATTGTCCCATAGTATGTATTAGAGATAAGAAACAGCAAAATACTAATCATCGTTTAATTAAGAAGATACATTTGTTAATGTTTTCTCCTCAAGGGTTTTAACATGACATGTTCTACTCAGATTTAACCACGATCTCCTGTATTCCTGACACTGAGTTGGCTCTAGAACATTTCTCTTCCATATTTATTCCCCTGGCAGATAAACGCGCCCCTTTTAAACAATTCAGAGTCAAAGATAGGTCTAACCCTTCAGATGAGCTCATTCGATGAGAAATCAGGCCTGGGCCAAAGCAAGGAAATCTTAGCACTATGTAGTGTACTGGCAATCTTTGAGTGAATTGAGAAACAAATGTACTATCTCGAAAAATAGAAAGCTAAATCAAGCTATTTTTTAAGCTCTATAGCTGACTCTGCTGGTGATCCTTCTAAATGTTGAATAACAGTATGTTAACTGAAGAGTACAAATTCCTCTTCTTCCCTGCCTAAGCAAGTTATTTCTGAATCTGGCATCATAACTGAGAAGGAAGGAATAAGTGATGCATTTAATCCTCATTTTATCTCGGCAGGCGTTTAATTTGAGAGAAACTGTGGTTTAATTGACCCTGGTCAGTCAATCGACTTCTCTTCCCTCTGCCAGCCTCCAGCTGAATCAACAGTTAACCTGTCAACTTCTAGTGAATCTTTATTTTCATTTCAACAATTTACTATATGTGGTGTGCTACAGTGCCTTGCAAAAGTATTCATCCCCCTTGGCTTTTTCCTATTTTGTTGCATTACAACCTGAAATGTAAATGTATTTTTATTTGGATTTCATGTAATGGACATACACAAAATAGTCCAAATTGGTGAAGTGAAATTTAAAAAAGTGCATATGTATTCACCCCTTTGCTATGAAGCCCCTAAATAAGATCTGGTGCAATCAATTACCTTCAGAAGTTACATTATTAGTTAAATAAAGTCCACCTGTTTGCAATCTAAGTGTCACATGGTCTCAGTATATATACACTTGTTCTGAAAGAGTCCCAGAGTCTACAACACCACTAAGCAAGGGGCACCACCAAGCAAGGGGCACCAACAAGCAAGCAGCACCATGAAGACCAAGGAACTCTTCAAACAGGTCAGGGACAAAGTTGTGGAGAGGTACAGATCAGGGTTGGGTTAAAAATATACGAAACTTTGAACATTCCAAAGAGCACCATTAAATCCATTATAAAAATGGAAAGAATATGGCACCACAACAAGAATATGGCACCTGCCAAGAGAGGGCCACCCACCAAAACTCACAGACCAGGCAAGGAGGGTATTTTATCAGCATATCGATTGCGCAACCAGGGGTGGAAAGACCTTGGATCATTGTTACTCTAACTTCCGCGACGCGTATAAGGCCCTGCCCCGCCCCCCTTTCGGAAAAGCTGACCACGACTCCATTTTGTTGATCCCTGCCTACAGACAGAAACTAAAACAAGAGGCTCCCACGCTGAGGTCTGTCCAACGCTGGTCCGACCAAGCTGACTCCACACTCCAAGACTGCTTCCATCACGTGGACTGGGACATGTTTCGTATTGCGTCAGACAACAACATTGACGAATACGCTGATTCGGTGTGCGAGTTCATTAGAACGTGCGTTGAAGATGTCGTTCCCATAGCAACGATTAAAACATTCCCTAACCAGAAACCGTGGATTGATGGCAGCATTCGTGTGAAACTGAAAGCGCGAACCGCTGCTTTTAATCAGGGCAAGGTGTCTGGTAACATGACCGAATACAAACAGTGCAGCTATTCCCTCCGCAAGGCTATCAAACAAGCTAAGCGTCAGTACAGAGACAAAGTAGAATCTCAATTCAACGGCTCAGACACAAGAGGCATGTGGCAGGGTCTACAGTCAATCACGGACTACAGGAAGAAATCCAGCCCAGTCACGGACCAGGATGTCCTGCTCCCAGGCAGACTAAATAACTTTTTTGCCCGCTTTGAGGACAATACAGTGCCACTGACACGGCCTGCAACGAAAACTTGCGGTCTCTCCTTCACTGCAGCCGAGGTGAGTAAGACATTTAAACGTGTTAACCCTCGCAAGGCTGCAGGCCCAGACGGCATCCCCAGCCGCGCCCTCAGAGCATGCGCAGACCAGCTGGCCGGTGTGTTTACGGACATATTCAATCAATCCCTATACCAGTCTGCTGTTCCCACATGCTTCAAGAGGGCCACCATTGTTCCTGTTCCCAAGAAAGCTAAGGTAACTGAGCTAAACGACTACCGCCCCGTAGCACTCACTTCCGTCATCATGAAGTGCTTTGAGAGACTAGTCAAGGACCATATCACCTCCACCCTACCTGACACCCTAGACCCACTCCAATTTGCTTACCGCCCAAATAGGTCCACAGACGATGCAATCTCAACCACACTGCACACTGCCCTAACCCATCTGGACAAGAGGAATACCTATGTGAGAATGCTGTTCATTGACTACAGCTCGGCATTCAACACCATAGTACCCTCCAAGCTCGTCATCAAGCTCGAGACCCTGGGTCTCGACCCCGCCCTGTGCAACTGGGTACTGGACTTCCTGACGGGCCGCCCCCAGGTGGTGAGGGTAGGCAACAACATCTCCTCCCCGCTGATCCTCAACACTGGGGCCCCACAAGGGTGCGTTATGAGCCCTCTCCTGTACTCTCTGTTCACCCACGACTGCGTGGCCATGCACACCTCCAACTCAATCATCAAGTTTGCGGACGACACTACAGTGGTAGGCTTGATTTACCAACAACGACGAGACGGCCTACAGGGAGGAGGTGAGGGCCCTCGGAGTGTGGTGTCAGGAAAATAACCTCACACTCAATGTCAACAAAACAAAGGAGATGATTGTGGACTTCAGGAAACAGCAGAGGGAGCACCCACATTGATGGGACATTAGTGGAGAGGGTAGTAAGTTTTAAGTTCCTCGGCGTACACATCACAGACAAACTGAATTGGTCCACTCACACAGACAGCATTGTGAAGAAGGCGCAGCAGCGCCTCTTCAACCTCAGGAGGCTGAAGAAATTCGGCTTGTCACCAAAAGCACTCACAAACTTCTACAGATGCACAATCGAGAGCATCCTGGCGGGCTGTATCACCGCCTGGTACGGCAACTGCTCCGCCCTCAACCGTAAGGCTCTCCAGAGGGTAGTGAGGTCTGCACAACGCATCACCGGGGGCAAACTACCTGCCCTCCAGGACACCTACACCACCCGATGTCACAGGAAGGCCATAAAGATCATCAAGGACATCAACCACCCGAGCCACTGCCTGTTCACCCCGCTATCATCCAGAAGGCGAGGTCAGTACAGGTGCATCAAAGCTGGGACCGAGAGACTGAAAAACAGCTTCTATCTCAAGGCTATCAGACTGTTAAACAGCCACCACTAACATTGAGTGGCTGCTGCCAACACACTGACACTGACTCAACTCCAGCCACTTTAATAATGGGAATTGATGGGAAATGATGTAAATATATCACTAGCCACTTTAAACAATGCTACCTTATATAATGTTACTTACCCTACATTATTCATCTCATAGGCATACGTATATACTGTACTCTATATCATCGACTGTATCCTTATGTAATACATGTATCACTAGCCACTTTAACTATGCCACTTTGTTTACATACTCATCTCATATGTATATACTGTACTCGATACAATCTACTGTATCTGCCTATGCTGCTCTGTACCATCACTCATTCATATATCCTTATGTACATATTCTTTATCCCCTCACACTGTGTACAAGACAGTAGTTTTGGAACTGTTAGTTAGATTACTTGTTGGTTATTACTGCATTGTCGGAACTAGAAGCACAAGCATTTCGCTACACTCGCATTAACATCTGCTAACCATGTGTATGTGACAAATAAAATTTGATTTGATTTGATTTGATTAATCAGAGGCAACAAAGAAACCAAAGATAACCCTGAAGGAGCTGCAAAGCTCCACAACGGAGATTGGAGTATCTGTCCATAGGACCACTTTAAGCCGTACACTCCACAGAGCTGGGCTTTACGGAAGAGTGGCCAGAAAAAAGCCATTGCTTAAAGAAAAAAATAAGCAAACATGTTTGGTGTTTGCCAAAAGGCATGTGGGAGACTCCCCAAACATATGGAAGAAGGTACTCTGGTCAGATGAGACAAAAATTTAGATTTTTGGCCATCAAGGAAAACGCTATGTCTGGTGCAAACCCAACATCTCTCATCACCCCGAGAATACCATCCCCACAGTGAGGCATGGTGGTGTCAGCATCATGCAGTGGGGATGTTTTTCATCGTCAGGGACTGGGAAACTGGTCCGAATTGAAGGAATGATGGATGGCGCTAAATACAGGGAAATTAATGAGTGAAACCTGTTTCAATCTTACAGAGATTTGAGACTGGGACAGACATTCACCTTCCAGCAGGACAATGACCCTAAGCATACTGCTAAAGCAACACTCAAGTGGTTTAAGGGGTTAAGAGGAAATGTACTCTCCCTTCACAAATGTACTCTCCCTTCACAAAGGTGGTGACCCTTATGACCTAAATAATTATCGCCTTATTTCTAAATTTTATTGCCAAGCTAAAATATTAGAATCCTCAATTAATTCTCAGCCAATATGTTTCTTATCTTTGAAATGTATTCTAAATGTACATCAGTCTGTTTTTAGACCAGGTCATAACAGTATCTTTTATGCATCCCTAGTTATAAATTCTGTGGTTAACTGTACGTATAAAAGGCAACATTTTGCTGCCCTCTTCATTGACCTGCCAAAGGCAGCATCATGCTGTGGGGATGATCGAGGGAAAGATGGAGCAAAGTATAGAGAGATCCTTGATGAAAACCTGCTCCAGAGCACTCAGGACCTCAGTCTGGGGTGAAGGTTCACCTTCCAACAGGACAAAGACCCTAAGCATATAGCCAAGACCATGCAGAAGTGGCTTCGGGACAAGTTTTGAATGTCCTTGAGTGGTCCAGCCAGAGCCTGGACTTGAACCTGAACAAACATCTCTGGAGAGCCTTGAAAATAGCTTTGCAGCAACACTCCCCATCCAACCTGACAGAGCTTGAGAGGATCTGCAGAGAAGAAAGGGAGAAACTCCCATAATACAGATGTGCCAAGCATTTAGCGTCATACACAAGAAGACTCAAGGCTGTAATTGCTGTCAAAGCTGCAATGACAAAGTACTGAGTAAAGGGTCTGAATACTTATGTAAATGTGATATTTATTTTTATATTTTTTGCAAACATTTCTAAAAACCTGATTTTGCTTTGTCATTATAGGGTAATGTATGTGGATTGATGAGGGAAATAAAACAATTTAAACCATTTTAAAATAAGGCTGTAACGTACCAACATTTGGAAAATATAAAGGGGTCTGAACACTTTCCAAATGCACTGTATATCATGAATTTATAATTCCAGATTGACCTGTTAAGCAAGCCCATTACAACTCTCATAGAGATCATAATATCCTAAAAATACTTTACTTTATAACCATCATATACACCTGAGTGAGTCTGAGTGGCAGTGACCACTGTGTAGAAATCTGAATTTAGTGTGATGTAGGGCCTGTATACATTATCCTTCCTGAAACCCAGTTTCTATCTCAATGCATTGAATGCAATGCAACTTAATAAGTTGTCAGCATCAAATGTTAAGATTTAATTGCGTGTAGTAAAGTGATAGCAGTTCATTTTTATTACATAGCATTACATTGCACTATATTGATGCAGTCAATTTTGAAGTAATTTGAACAGTGGACCCTTTCCAAAAAGATGGACTCGTTCCAAAATGGACATGGGACTTTCCCATCCGGACCTGATATGCATAAATATTTTTTTAAATATAGAGACCCGTTCCAAATGAACGTGAGGACAATTAGACCCGTTCCGTATAGACCTGGTCGGATCCAGACCCGGTTTGATCCAAGTGGGGGAAGAAGCAGAAAAGTCAATTTTTAAGCTACTTTATCAACCGGAGCTGATAAAGTACGTGAGAGAAGAGGTAGAGAGAGATGGCGCTCTAACATGGGTCGTGCTGTGTGTGTAGGCTACTGTGAATGTGAGCGAGTGAAATGGGGTGCAGGTAGGAGGGAGAGAGGGAGAGACACTAACCAACCAATCTGACTCGTGCTTTAGTAGACTAATAGCTGCCATAGCAAGGTTATGTATCATCCAATATGATGACGTAGTACCTGTCTTGACTGCATTAAACTGGGAGAAGCTAGTTAAGCTAGCTAGCTAGGTTAATTGAGGCTGCATGAACTTCCTTGTCCTACACAGTCACAAACAACAATAAATCCATTCAGAAAATTAAATAGCAGCCTACCTGTTGGCTTTTGGTCGTTGAAGCCTATCCTTCTCCTTTAACTTTTAATTCCATCATTTTAATTCTATCTTCCATTGATTAGATATCTCCTAACTTTTTCCACATACAGAGGTTCTGTGACTGTAGCCTATTGCCGCTTTGATTACTTATGATTGGCCAACAACAAGCGACACTCTTGTGAAAAGCAAGAGCAGCAGCATAAATTATACAATTATCTCAACTGTAGCAGTTGCGTTCGGATCTGTACGGGTCTTTCCGGACAAGTCAGTTAAAATTACACATACCCGAGACAATCCTATCAGATCTGACCCAGAACCGTGACATTATTTAAAATTCTGGATCCGGACCCGCTCGGGTCCTGGATCAGGTCTTGGGTATTCGGGTACAGGTGGATCCATGAAGACCTCTAGAATCTTGTAAATCCTATAGTGACACAACCAAGTGGTCTACATAAAGCATTACCAGAGCATAGAACGACTGTAGATGTGAAAATAGTTTTCAAATATTCATCAATAAATACAGCCACAGCAGAATTAAAACGATATAGCCATTTTACCTCAGTAACATTTGTCATGGGGTTGAAACCACAGAGGTTGCAGACAGTGTTCTTGCATTCGGTACAGGTGTTGTAGTTGGGAGGGTCCTTGGAGCCCATGTTGAGTTCCACCTTGCAGAGTGGACAGGTGGACTGGCCTGCTTTGGGAGATGGTTGGTAGGATGCTGTTCCCTTTGTAGGCTCTGATGGGGGGTTGTCCATGTTGACCTGTACTGATGGGGGGACCTTGGCCTGTTGGGGTTGCTCTGCTTTCTTCTCCTCTGCTTTCTGAGCAGCAGGTGGTTTGGTCTCCTTTGTAGGAGGCATCTTGGGAGAGGCCTGAGCTGCTGCAGACACCTTCGGAGAACCTGGTGGTGTGGTGTGGGGCTCATCCTGAACAGCTGAGTTGATCAAAGTGGATGCAGAGCTGAAGATGGAGGAGCCAAAGCCAAACATCTTACCAGACACTGAATCTTCAGCCTTTGAGGAAGCAGGCTGAGACTTAGGACCACCAAAGCCAAAGAAGCCCCCTGACTCTTGCTTGGGGGCCTGAGCCTGTAGCTGTGGCACAACGTTGGCAGGAGAGGCTCCATCCTTTGGAAGCTCTTGCTGAGGCTTCCCAGGCTCCTCCTGTGTGCATGGGGTGGCATTACTCTGCTTATGCCCAGGTTGGCCTGGCTGCTCTGGCGGTTTCTGAGGCCCTGATGTTCTCCGGTTCTCCTGTGGTGCATTCTGGGCAGGTACTGGGCTAGCCGGTGTCTGAGGGTCTGCTGCTTTAGCAGTCTCTGCCTTGGGTGGCTGTGTTGCTGATGTAATAGGGTTTTTCTGGATGGAGCCTTGTGTAGAGGTGTCTTTCTTCTGTGGTGCAGGAGATATAGAGGCTTTGTTGGGTGAAGGCTGGGGTTTCATCTTTGGGGTTCCAGGTGGGTCCGAGCCTCCGAGTGCTCTTTGCATCTGGCAGGTCAGACACAGCCACTCCTTACCCTACAATAGAAATCACAGCTTTACGCATAATATAAAGGTTTTCGGTTTTCTCACAGATGAACAAAGAAAAAACTGTTAAATGCAAACAATATATCTATGTTTTTTTTTCTTAATCCTTAATCCATACTAGGTACATACTATATACAAAATAATGAAGGTTATGACTTATCGTAAAAAAAAAGATGTGAATATTAAAGTAACACTGTGTCTTTATCTACTGCTACTGCCTTTACCGTACAACACTACCTTCATATTCTGTTAATGACTGCAGTGGGCAATGCCTCATGCTGAATGAACTGCCAGTAAATCAGTCTACTCTGTTTAAGCAGCCTGCTAAGTGGTAACTAGAGTTAATACACTGACTTATCAAACCACACTTGCCAGAATCAAGCATGCTCAATTCTCCACTTTACAAAAAAATACAAAACAAATTTGACACAGAATGTCATTCATACAAATGCTACAAGGTCAAAAATATAAATATTTGTCCTACTGTTTAATAATGATAAATTAATAACAAAGTATTAAATACTGTATATTCTGGAATTAAGCTCTACTTACGCCAGAGTCAGGAGGACTGAAGCCACAGAAGCTGCAGACGACAGTCTTACACTGTGTGCAGGTGTTATAGTTGGGTGGCTCCTTGGAGTGTAGGTTGAGTCCGGTAGTGTTACACACTGGGCACAGGGGTTTAGCTCCAGCCATAGGTCCGGCTTTAGACTGATGCCCAGCTTTACCAGCGGCTTGCTGCTGTGGTGTAGTCCTAGGGGAACCCTGCTGCTGTGGTGTAGTCCTAGGGGAACCCTGCTGCTGTGGTGTAGTCCTAGGGGAACCCTGCTGCTGTGGTGTAGTCCTAGGGGAACCCTGCTGCTGTGGTGTAGTCCTAGGGGAACCCTGCTGCTGTGGTGTAGTCCTAGGGGAACCATGCTGCTGAGTGCCAATCTTAGGGGACCCTTGTGGCTGAGCTCCAACCTTAGGGGACCCTTGCTGTTGGGGTCCACCCTTAGCAGGTCCTTGCTGTTGGGGTCCCTTAGGATTTTGTGGCAGAACCCCAACTTTAGGTGACCCTTGCTGTTGGGGTCCATCTTTAGCAGGTCCTTGCTGTTGTGGTCCACCCTTAGGGGACACTTGTGGCTGAGCGCCAACCTTAGGTGACCCTTGTTGTTGCGGTCCACCTTTATCAGGTGCTTGCTGTTGTGGTCCACCCCTAGCAGGGGTTTGCTGTTGGGGGGCTTGTTGTTGTGGTCCACCTTTTGTAGGTCCTTGCTGTTGAGGGGCTTGCTGTTGTGGACCACCCTTAGGAGGTCCTTGCTGTTGTGGTTCACCCTTAGCGGGGGCTTGCTGCCCGCTAGGTTTGGCTGGTTGACCAGCCTGACCGTTCCCCTGCAGCTGGGGTCCTCCCTGTTGCTGCTGTGGGGCATTCCCAGGGCCAGGAACTGACCCAGGATGCCGAGGGCCTGCTTTCTGTTTGTCAACCTCCCCATTGTCCCCAAAAATACCTCCTCTGACAGCAGAGGAGACAGAGCTGAGGGGGTTGGCCCCGCTTAGAAAGTTAGAGAACATGGCAGGGTCCTCCTCTTTGTCCTCCTCTTCCTCGCTGGAGTCTACAGAGCTGTCAAAGCAGGAGCTGTCCTCTCTCTTCTCTCCTACAGGGGCCTGGGGAGGAACTGGGCCTGGGGCTGAGGGGAGGGCATCTACCGCCCCACCACTGCTTTCGCTGCTACTACTGCTGCCTGGGCTCTCTTCTGGTTCAGCTTCTACACCAGACTTCCTACAGAGACAAGAGAGAGGGTGACAGAGAGAGAGGGGGGGGGGAGCGGCGTGTGAGAGAGAGAAACACACAGATTCACACCGATAGAACACACACACACACAAAGACATATATGGGACAAAAAATCAGCTCCATTGGGAACTTCAACCTGGCCATGAATGAACTGAAAGACAAAGCAAAGAGGGCTTTCTAGGCCATTAAAATATCTATAAAATTAGGCATACCAATTAGGATATGGCTCAAAATATTCAAATCAATAATAGAACCAATTGCACTGTATGGGAGCGAAATGTGGGGTCTGCTTACAAAACAAGTATTTGACAAATGGGACAAACACCCAATTGAAATCCTACATTCTGTAATTCTGTAAGAGCATTCTCAGAGTAGAGAAAAACTGACCCACCACTCCTACCATTACAAAGCCCTCAACTGCCAAGAGGTGACCACGGAGAAAAGTCCCATCAGCGAGATGGTCCTGAGTCTCAATTCACTAACCACTACCAAATTATCACAGGGCACAAATAAAATATATCACCTATTGGAAAGAAACCACAAAAAAAAAAATATTTTGCTCTAAACAAACAGTGCAAGGTGGCAGACTATCTGACCACTGTGAATGATAGAAAATGTAGGAAAAACACTGATCACAGCCTGGCCATGGAGACCAGTCATCACAGGCAAACCTGGCTGTCCCCAGAGGACAGGCTGTGCTCATGCTGCCCCAGGAAGTGATAGAGACAGATCTGCAAACCAAAATGCTGTGTTTTAGCAGCCAAATGTGTGGCCTCGTGCCACAACCTGTGGGACAGCCAGTGAGAAGTATAGTGTGATTACTTATATTTGCCTATTCTTTATTATTATTTGTTGTAATTCCTGTTAATACGACAATCACTATCATTATTAATGCTTAATAACAAACAGTCTAGCATATTCCTGTCTTTCACCATCGCTATATGTATACATTTACAATGTAAGTGTTGACTTTCCATGTCAATAAAGTATACTGAATTGAATTGAGAGAGAAGGGGTAAGGGAGAGAGAAAGTGTGGAAGGGAGGTGGGGTGAAGGAAAGAGAGAGCATTAACAATATTCTGATTAAACATGCTGCCCCAGGCAGGCTGAGGATGGTAAACAAATAGCAACATCTCAGGATATATTGGAAAGTAATGAGGACACAGGTCACATAATGCCATTAATGTCTCTGAGTTCTGTTTGTTATTACCGCTCTGCACCCTGATACACCTCTCTCTTCTCACATGCTGCATCGAAAATACACATATTCATAAATTATTGCATGGCTATGGCAACAGATTGTCCATGCAACATGTTAACCTTTTCAGAACACAGAGAGAGAGAGAGAGAGAGAGAGAGAGAGAGAGAGAGAGAGAGAGAGAGAGAGAGAGAGAGAGAGAGAGAGAGAGAGAGAGAGAGAGAGAGAGAGAGAGAGAGAGAGAGAGAGAGAGAGAGAGAGAGAGAGAGAGAGAGAGAGAGAGAGAGAGAGAGAGAGAGAGAGAATGATCATCTTTTGTCATGTGGCAACAACATGCTGAATAGTGAGTACCCTACATCTTACATTTGGATATTAAAATTGGCAATATACTAACTAAAATACAATAAATAAATGTAGGCAATGAAAGGTGTAAAAAAAAAGCATAATGTAATATGACCCTTGTCAAGAATCTCGACAGTGTACCTATGCTTTTCTTTGCAAACATGTTATCACATCATGTGGTGTCTTATGAAATGATATTTTAAATAATTACATAATGGATATGAATATACATTCTGTGGCACACGGATGTAAATTAAAACCAAGTAACTGTCGACCGATATCTCAGCTGAAAACGATGATCATGTGCAAATTAAATTGTCGCGTGCTTTCAGCTGAGGCTTTAATGATTGCGTCTCGGTTTGATTTACTCAGCATGGGCTGTTGTTGGGCTTTCGGCACCATGGACAGCAGCATAGAGCCATCACGGTTTCATACATAATCAAGCCAGAGAGATCCCTTTCAACCAGAAATACAATACAGACCACGGTCCTACACAGTCATGGGAGGCGGAGACTGCATAGCAAATTCAAGTACTGAGGTTAACCACATTCATATTTACACAGGAATATATCACGTTCCCCATAGGCTTGTTGCCACTATAAAACGTGTGACCTCTGTAGCCCCATTAAATGGCGAATGAATGCTTTCACCCAACAGCCAGTATTACTGTAGAGGAAATTAAATCCAAAGTCTGGTTTAAAGCGGAAACCCGAGTAAACACACACATACACACACAATCTGGTGCTCTCTGGAGAAACCGCAGGCACATACGGACAGGAGACAACAAATGATGAATGAGAACTAAACTCTGATATGGAAATACATATTTATATAATTTCCTAGATATCAGATTAAAACATTATAGTAATGACATGGCAGTCGCCAATGCGAGTTTAAATAGATACACGGGTGTTCTAACCTTTTATCTCCTCCGCGCCTGGTCGTGATTTTGCATCAGTCAGTAAGTCAAACAGACAGGCTGTATTAGCTGCAACTCTACTTGAGTATGTATACACGATGCAATCCGCATAGTGGAGTAGGCTACCAGTAGGCTACCAGACCTTAAATATGACAGCTCTGAAACCTCGATCCTCCCGGCAGTGAGATGGAGGAACCCCCTCGCTCAGCCGTTTTTCGCTCGGTGCGCCCTTGCTTGTTCCGCAGCGAGCCAAATGACGCCAGGGTACGGAAGCTTCCGCAACGAGCCATCTGTAAACAATGTCTCGTTGCGGGACGAAGCAATGTGCACCCTTAGCCTACACCTGCATTCGCCCCCATCTCTAGTCTAGCTATTGTAAAAATAAAAAAAAACATAAAAAAACGGAACCGCCATCATCCCTGTGGACACCATAAAGAAACCCCCTGCCAGAGGCATTCCCGAGGATAATTCAGTCCAGCATTCCTCACCCTTCGCGGGCACTTTATCAAACAGATGTATGTACATCACACGGTTCACTGAAAAACAAGACGCAAATGCTACCTGTTGTTGTGCTGGCTCTGTCGTACCAGATGTCTCGTCCCATCTTGGCTCAGCCCTCCGTCAGTCGGCTACTCTTGTCAGTTTCTGCGGTCTGCCGGGCTGCGGAGGGATGGCGGGCACAGAGCAACGCAAGTCTACAGCATCCACTGATTCCGCCTCTCTGCATACGCATGCGCTACCATCTGACAGCCAGTTAATCACAATACATCATGCAGGAACATTTCAATTAAAGGCACACAGCGACTTATCCCCGGCAGCCACACATTAAACGATAAAAAAAAAAAAAAAAAAAAATCATTTATCGCATGCATGCGCCATATGTTTGCAGTTCTCATCAATAATGTTCATGTTTTAAATGTATGTAAATTGTAAACAATTTTGTCTGTAATGTCTTTTTGAGACCCCAGTATGACTAGGTGTCGCCTTTGGCGTCGGCTAATGGGGATCCTAATGAAGAAAAGAAAATAACAATTAAATGATCATATTATTATCTCGCTCATTTGGTTGGCCTTTTGGTCAGGCAGATAATTATATATATCATGCTTGGGCTCTTATATCAGACATTAAAACCTAGACCGAGTAGGTTGTGTTTATGATTCTGAAATGATGTTTGTGCCCAGTGGGTTATTTCCAATAGGTGCAGGGTTGATTGAATACATGTGCAAATAATAATCATTGACTACTGCATCCATGTGCTCAAGACCAAAGAAGAAAAAAATATAAATGATATATTTTACAAAAAATATACTTTGGATTAGTGTCGCTTCTCACTTCACTTGTAGCAAAAACATTTTTGGCTTAAACTTTAAATTAATCTTCCATGCAGGAGTCTGTTCTCCAACTGATTTCAATAGCCTCCGTCTCAGGAAGCCCGTGCTAGTGAAATATACTGTCCCCATATATGGTGGCATAAGCTAACTGAGTACGTTATCCCCACTTTTCTCTTACTTTATTTACCATGTTGTTGGCACAAAACAACACAATACATGAATGTTTGCCTGACAAATGACAACAGGTAGGCCTACTTATCAGTTAAAGAAAACGTGACAAACCGTATAATAAGAATGACATATTCTCTAAAAAGTAAACTCACCCATCGCGGTAGTGACAATGGATAGGCTCATTCCTAAACTATTAACCACGCTGCCCTGGGCGCAAGCACACCCAGTAGGCAACCCGTAGAGAACACGGAAGTCATAAGTAAGACAAGCATCCAGCCTGCCAGGAAAAATATCGACAACAACTTTACTGTCCTAAGTTACAGAATGCCTGGATTGTGTTGTCACATCGAAACCCGATTGGACACGAGTCCCTGAATGAGTATTCTCAAATGGCGTTTGAAAAATCACGACATGTAGGCCTAATTGACTAGACTTCAGCCGCAACAAATGCTGCAGAGCATGCAACAACATGTTTTAAGTGTGGGGCGTTAAGTACGCATTTTAACAGTCTGTCTGTCTTTAGCAACTTTTCTTCCTACTTATACAGGAGTAATAAAGTCAGAGTTCACACAAGAGTAATATTTGTATTTTATTATTAATATTGTTTTTGAAATAATATAAATGTATCAGGGGGTGCTGCAACACCCTCAGCACCCCTAATATGGCTTGCTTACACAGTGAGCATAATATGGCCATCTCTGGGCCCATCATCACATTCACACAGGCATCAAGTACTAGTGAAGTAGAACACCCACAGGCCCACAATACAGCTCATCTAGAATCTACAGTACCTCTATTTCTGTGACCAATTTTTTGGTATCTATTGCATTTTTAAAATAGACACTCCCTCCTGGGTCTTAGGTGAGACACGGCTCTTCAGCGTCAGCAAATGTGGTTAGTCCAGAGAAATACATACTGTAATAGGAGGATAAGAAACATTATAGTGTTCAGTGGTAAGAAGAGACAACAACCACAGGGCCCCAGCACTACATACACTAGAGCTCCTCCAGTCTAGACTCTCCCTCCTCTCCTCTACAGACCTAGGCATGCTGGCACACTGGCACCTGTCCCAGATTCGTTTTTCTTTCAGAGTGCAGATGTAATGAGAGGAGACTTGCTGGGCTATCCTCTCTGGCCCAGTGTCACTATGATGGGCTGTGGAAGACAGACGGCCTTCTCCACTATCTCTCTCTCTCTCTCTGCTCAGGTGGGGTTACTCAGAGGAAATACTCAAGTAATGCTGAGTCTAGGACATCAGTCTTCTTTTTGCTTGTTTATTACACTCATCAAGCAGCTTCTGAAATCAAAAGGGCTGCAAAAATAAAAATGTACCTTATGGAACTGATGTGACTGTGAAGAGACACACATACAGACACATGCAGACACACACACATGATAACATATGCACTATATACACACATACACATGGATTTTGTGTTGTAGATGTGTGGTAGTAGAAGTATTGGCCTGAGGGCACGCACTTAATGTGTTGTGAAATTAAATGTTTTTTTACATTTTATATAACTGCCTTAATTTAGTTGGACCCCAGGAAGAGTAATGGGGATCCATAATACATACAAATACCTCAAATGGTGAGTATAGTGAAACATTTTCCATGGTAGTGATGGGAAGACCTACACAAAACACTAGCTATTCTGAAGCTAGGAGCAATATCTGGCACCTGACTATCTCAGCTGTACTGAAGCTTAGAGCAGTATATGGCACCCCGACCAGCGAGCTGTGAAGAAAGAGATGTGGCACCAAGGGGCAAACCAGCTCCCAGCCTTTATAGACCACTCATCTGCTATGAGGATGATAATAAAGCACCACTGACTCTATCAGCAGGGGACAGGATTTAGCAAGGATTTCAAACACACACTCTCACTCACACACACACACACAAACACAGTCCATCATTGTGAGTGGAGTGTATGTATGTGTGTGTGTGTGTGTGTGTGTGTGTGTGTGTGTGTGTGTGTGTGTGTGTGTGTGTGTGTGTGTGTGTGTGTGTGTGTGTGTGTGTGTGCGTGTGTGGGAGGGAGGGACGGAGAGCAAGTGGTGAGTGGGCATGAAGAAATGTTGTGTCATGTGAGATCAGCAGGAAGCTGGACTCTCTCTCTCTCTCTTTCTATGGAAAGGGCCAGATATTTCTTACACACACACACACACACACACACACACACACACACACACACACACACACACACACACACACACACACACACACACACACACACACACACACACACACACACACACACACACACACACACACACACACACACACACACACACACACACACACAATCATCTGGGGATGCAGCTTTGCCCTGCTCACTCGGGCTGAAATTACTTCCGTTCTTCAGCATTATTAAATAACACCCTCTTACAGGCCTGGGGTCAAAATGTCACCCTCATCTGTTACTGTACACAACTAATAGACATTAGTCACTGTACTGTCAGTTTGACTGTTGTTCTGCTATCTTACACAAAGCTGGTTGCAATGGGGAATTATAGCAGTAGTCTTCATGTTTGGAATATGAATGATATCTCATCTGTGAAATTTGCATTTATGATATAGGTCCGAGTAAAATTGGTCTATTACCAGACACATTTTCTGACAAAATCACATAATTATGAGCAGTAGGTCTTGTCATTCCATATAGATGTAGGATCTTAATTCGAACCAGGTCGCTACAACAGGAAAATACATCTGCAGCAACAGGAAATATTAATTTTTATGTAGATTGTAATTAATGGACATTTTTATTGGGGTTGATACATTTTTCATAAGGGAAAATCAGGTTAGAAATTTCAAAGTGGAAATTACAAACTTCAGAATTCTTTTAAAAATATCAAATGCACAAAACGTTTAAAGTTTCCTGCATTCTACAGTTTTTAGCTACAGTGCATATCACATAACTGTGACACAGAGAGGAGAGAGTTTCCTTTGAGGCCTAGTCATTACATCAACCTGGCTGCCATTTTAGAGTCATCCCAGTATGTTATGGACATGGGGGCACATCTCTGACAAACAGCCTCTGTGATCCACAACCCAGCCTACACTAGCAATGTTTCACTGCTCACTCAAGCATGAAGCACAAAGACGTTTCTCTCTCTCTCACATTCTCTCTCACTCACTGCCTGTATCTCTCTTCCCCTCCTTTTCACTCTCCCATTTTAATTAAAGTCTGTCTGAGGATTAAGCTGGCTATCATCATCGACTCAACAGCACCTCAACAGAAAGTCAGACTGCAACTTCAAACCAGCAAAACATTATTTGACAGCAGTGCAGCTATGTGAGCTTGTGAGATAAAGTTGTTTAAAACATACACATTATTCTTGGTGATTCAGTTCTGAATGACCCATTCCCTATCAATAGTTGAATAGTCACCTGCCGTGTACAGGTTCTGTGTCGTGTAACATATTTGTTGTTGTTGCTAACCACAATTGTGTCGACGACCAAAACACTTAGGTTATCGTATCTTACCTCTGATGTTTGCCTTTCAAAAAGGCAAAGCAGTTTTTGCCCGGCATGTCTTTCCCTGGAACAGAGCGGTGTGGTGCTGTAACCTGCATGGAGCTGATGCCTGCTACTAGTGCTGCTCCTGGTTGGTCTCTCTGAGTCTCTGTGTCTCTGAGTTTCTGACAGAGCAGAGCGGAGCAGGGTCACTATGTAATCAATACAGTAACCTGATCACATACACTTTGCCAGCGTCATTAAATTTACATCTGCCCTGAGGAGGGGAAAATATGGACCCGGAACAGTACTCTGTAGATGAGTAACAAGACCATGACACTGAGACAGGTGGGACACTGAACTGTTTCACTGATGCCATAAAGATGAAATGAATTTGTCAGGAATATGAATAAAATTAATTCCTAGAAATTCTAGGAATGCATTTTAAAACAGAGCCTCACTATTTTGGACAGTATTGGACCCCTCACCTCTGGTCAAGTAAAGGTGAATTATGCATGCCTCTATTGTGGTATAATATTTAATTTGTTTAATTCTTGACTAATAACATGTTTATAGCGAGCAAATTATTTTAAATCTAAAAGGTTATAGTATAGTTTATTTTGCTTGTTCTTGTTTAACAGTACCACCATACTAACAAAATGTGATGGATCCATCTTACACTCTTAGAAGTAAAGGAGCCTGGAAGAACCTTTTGGGGTTGTAAAAATTGCCACACAGGGGTTACCTTTCCAGTTCAAAAAGGTTCCTTGAGGAACACCTCTGAAAGGGTTCTTTGAGGAACCCCTGTGTAAAGGGTACCCCTTTACACAGTGGCTTATTGGAGGCGTGGCTTTCAGATAATTATTTTTAGCACCTGTTAGAATAATGTCAATCATCATGTTAAATTTGTAGAGTTGCCCCCCTTGGCACCTACTATCATACCCAGTTCAAAGGCCCTTAAATATTTTGTCTTTCCCATTCACCCTCAGAATGGCACAAAAACACAATCCATGTCTCAGTTGTCTCAAGGCTTAAACATCCTTCTTTAACCTGTCTCCTCCACTTCATCTACACTGATTGAAGTGGATTTAACAAGTGACATCAATAAGAGATCTGTCACAACTTCTACCGAAGTCGGTTCCTGTCCTTGTTCGGGCGGTGTTCGGTGGTCGACGTCACCGCTCTTCTTGCCATCATCAATCTATTTTTCATGTTCCATTTGTTTTGTCTGGTTGTGGCACTCACCTGGTTTCAATTCCCTAATTACATGTTGTATATGTTCCCTCTGTTTCCCCCATGTCCTTGTCGGGAATTGTTTATTGTAGGTGTATGTGTGCTTTATGTGACTGGTGCGATTCGGGTTTTTGTGCCCATGTGTTTTGTTATTTTTGTATGCCGGTAGATATGTACGTTAAACGGCTCCGGAAATTTACCAAGTTCGGCTCTCCTGCGTTTGACTTCCATGCCACCAGTTACGCACCTCCTGACAAGATCATAGATTTCACCTGGCACAGCCAGAAGAGGACTGGCCACCCCTCAGAGCCTGGTTCCTCTCTAGGTTTCTTCCTAGGTTCTGGTCTTTCTAGGGAGTTTTTCCTAGCCACCGTGCTTCTACATCTGCATTGCTTGCTGTTTGGGGTTTTAGGCTGGGTTTCTGTACAGCACTTTGTGTCATCGGCTGATGTAAAAAGGGCTTTATAAATACATTTGACTGATTGATTGATATGTCATGGAAAGAGCAGGGGTTCCTAATGTTTTGTATCCTCAGTGTATATATAAAACACAGGTAAATCAGTTTTTCTGACCTCACAGGGCCTTTAAAGGTTCCTCCAAGATCCCCTCAAACAACCAAAATGTGCAAATTTTGCAGCATTTACTAGCAAGCTCAAGGGTTCCTTGAGTTACCCATAACTCTTAGGCTTTGGTTAAAAGTACCAAGCTTTGCTACAGTGCCAGTGGAATGTATTTTCCCCCTGTCCCTCTACTTCACTTTTAGGAAGTGAAAAGTGTCAGTCTCATGCCACTGCTAATGTTTTCCTGAACAATGACCAATTTTTATTGCCATATTAAAAATACTCTTAAAGGGCCAGCATCCTACTAGCCATTTTCACTGTCCCCTCCTCCCTCCTCCCTCTCTCAATCATATCTCCCTCCATCCCTCTCATCCCAATCTCTTCCGCTCCCCCTCTTCTCCTACTTTCCTGGGAGAATCCAGGTGATAATGTGGAGCAAGCCCCCTAATCTCCTCTCGACCACATGAACGAATCAGGAGCTGGCAGGAAATCATTAGTGATCTCTAGCAGGAGAGGATAGGAGAGAAGAGGGATAGAGAGAATGCACGGAGCATAAGAGGCCTGAGGATGATTGTACAGTGTAATGCTGCTTCTGCTCCAGCTGCTTAGAAGGAGGAGCGGGATTAAGTATTACTACCACTAATTCTACTTACTGCCACTGGCACCACGCAATATAGTTGTGTTCTCAGCTGTACATGTCATTCTGTAAGACCCTAGGCTATAGTTACAGTACATATACTAACATGAATACTACTGGTTTTAGTCTGTTTGGAGTGTAAGGGAGTGAACGGGATTGATAATAAGGGTTACATGGATAAAATCAGACCTCTCTGAAATTAAATTGTATCCTGTCAGCAAAATATATTTGACCTAAACTCTTCTTGAATACTTGAAAAAAGAAAAACTATACCAAAAATAACAATTAAAACAAAGAGGATAGCAGAGAACGTGTCTACCATTTACCTTCACTTAGTGGACAGACCAGAGCCTTAGATATGCAGTTTTAGAAACTGCTCTTTGTCCTGTAAACATTTACATGGCAACGCAGGATTTTTGATAGCACACAGGACTGCAGGCCAGAAGGTTGTGGGTTTGCAGATCACAGTGGATAAGAGTAGGGGTTAAAATATTTACTTTATAGTAAAAAAAGCATTGCATGAATCTATCATTTTATTTGCAGGTCCAAGAAAACAGCCTTTTTATAAAGATTTAATGCAATTCTATATAATTTTACATATTAGCAGAATATTTTTAATACCACATAAATTACCGAAATTACAGGCAAAGAATGGACAGAGAGATAGGCCTATATGTTTGTTTATCTTATCATATTTCTCCAATGCCAAATCAGTGTGTCTTGTTTGCAATGAAACTGTCCCTGTTTACAGATAATTACATCTGAGAGCCATTAGGAATCTGAGAATGGTACTTTCAAAAGTTAGGCCTACCTTTCCTCCCCAGACAGAGTAGGCCCACCGATGTTTCCCTTAGTGCTGTCTGGGGTTAAACATCATCTATTGTATAGAAAGTTAACAGCTTAATCAATTGATAATGACATAATTAAATTACACTTCCCATGCAAAGTCACTTTTTGTCTCATCGGCTATAGAAGTTTAGATCAGCTTCTGAATGTCAAAGAAACTAAGCAATGATATCCCCATATGCATCAGAGTCATGTCTTTCCCACGTATTTTACAGCTTGTTTCTAGTATAATGCATCGCGGACCAAAGCTCTGTTATAGATTCATTTTTATAATCGGATGCCTTTAATTTTATTCTAAATCTTAAGCTAACAAGGGTTGGGTCTGTGCTTTTGCCGTGTTCCTTAATAAAAGGTAGGCCTATGTCATACCCTCTCATACCCCCTCAATTCGATTCTTGACTCAACAGCCCTTCACTGACAGGGAGGTAAGCTATTGAAAGAGTGCATGGAGGAATTTACAGACAAATCTGTCAAACAGGCAGTGGTGACCCATCATTCAGGGCAGGTGGGGCTCTGTTTTGAGCCACACATTTTTGTTAAAAAATTAAATAAAAAATGGCATATTATATTGGCATCAATATGTGTCACATATCAGTTTGCAAACAATGTAAAAAAATAAATAATAATAATTGACTTAATAAAGCCAAATACTAACACGGTTTCTTTTTTGCTTTCTTGAGTAAGGCAGCTCCAAAATGAAGGTGTTTCAGCCTAGCTCAGTAATTTCTGTGGTGGTGGGGCAGCCAATGGAAAATACGAAGCATAGGTGTTGGTAATGTTCTCTAGTTGCGCCATGATTAGCTCAGTGTTCTGTCACTGGTGGGGACAGTACGTCACCGCCAAGTCTAAGGGAGAACTCGAAAATTCAAGCCCCTTGGGTGCAGCCATAGAGTGACATTAGAAGTGCCCATCCAAGAAGGCTCAAGGTCATTGGCCACAGATAAAATGACGTCAATTCACGTTATATCTACGGTAGCTTTGATTGGACTGATCATGTCAACGCCATACTTTCAAATTTTAGCTAGCGGTCATCATCATGAATCAAGTTGACAATCTACTGGCAACTCCTTTTTAATCCTTGTCATATGAAGAGAAATAATTAAGAGAAATTATAGATAAAATGTACCGGTGCTCACCGGCCATTGGACATAAACATTAGACAACAAGTCGGAAATCGCAAATTCACCAATAAGTGGTTTGGGAGGAATCAGTGACAGTGGCTAACTGCAAGCATTGCAAAGCAATATCTAGCCTGCTATTCAGTGGAGTGGCTGTGTGCACCCAAATCTGGGTTTAGGTGTCTTGTTTCCAAGTTTTAGATGATAAACATTCAACATTGGCCATAATGTCAATGAAGCATGATTTGTGCCGACACTCAAAACAACTGTTAACTCGGAACTGTGAAAACTTGACTTCGGTGAGTTCAAGACAACTGGGAATTCCGGAAAAAAAAGCTCTGATTGGGAAATAGGTTTTGAACGGTCATCTAACTCGGAATTGTAAATCAGGAACTCTGGTCTCTTTCTACCACTAGGACATATAGATCAATGATTCAAACATGCTTTTTTCAGAGTTCCCAGTTGTCTTGAAGGCACCATAAATCCAGAGAATCCCGGATTTGGATAACAAAACTTGCCCATGAAGGATCGTCATGCCACCTTCCTGTTCAAGTGAGCACAGCACAACAATGTGTGTTCAAAAATGTCTTGTATGTTGCTGCATAAATGATGTAATATGCCAGGGAGATATGTTACTGTAGCTAAGAAAGTAATACTAAGTGTATGTTGTGTAGTAAGATGTTAGTAGCCCATGTTTCTCACCCTAATCATTTTGTTACTTACCCCTCTTAATTTCGCCTACTGTTCTGAAATGTAATCATCAAATTTTGTAAGAGCTTTAATTGTCTGCTTATAAGCCCCCTTTATTTAGCCTACGGTTTTGACTTTGTGTACAGGGAGAACACTGTAAGAACGGCCCATGTTCTGAATTCTGTCGCTGTACATTTCATAAGTGCTAAACAAATAGTTATATTGACTACGTCCGTCCTAGCTCGCTCAATAATGTCTTAATCGAAATTACGGATTGCCTCTTATACGCTTGTCGTCCCCTTATTCCATAGTTAGTACATATCAATTGACATTAGAAGACACATTTGTTTAAGCAAGTCAGCCACATCAGCTATGTTTTAAAAAAAGGCAGAGATGAGGGGCAGCATCTGACACACACCGATATATAGCCTAATAAGTAACTCATTCTAAAACACTGTGAAATATTTAAAATGTCATCATTTGCAAATTACATGACGATCCCCTGGACTAGATTTTGAAAAAGTACTGAACACTCCCCTCCACTGAAAAAGCATTACACTCCCCCATTTTCCTCCAGGTAAGCATTCTGTAAATGTTGATCCATCCCTAATGTTTGACAGAACAGACTCATTAGTTGTAGCTGTTGTAGCTGTATACTGAGGAACGTGACAGGAGTCAGCCGTAGCTCAGTGGTCAGGTCTAGACTCTAGACAACAGGCTGTATATAATTGAAGAGGTGTAAAAGAAGCTGCCCAAGGTTTTAGGTTAGCTACCTCAGGACTGACTGCTGAAACTCTGCAGGTAGATGTTTTGGAATTGTTTTTAATATCTGTGTTTTTACATGTACATGAGTGATCGATTGATTAATCCTATGCTACACAAAGATAAATATTATTTTTCTAAACTACTTCTTTTTTTTGCACCCGTTACTGAAATGGTGTTTACAATTTTAAATGGCTTGGGTAGTCTCCTCACCCTGTTCCTAACCCTGGTAGTCTTTATGAACGCAGGATGAGGGATAATACAAATTCCAACTGTTGGATAGCCTAACTCTGGCTGGATTCCAATAGGAATTACTAGTGATGGGAAATCGTGTCTTTCTGAAGGCTTCTGAGCTTTTACCAAATTGTGCAGAAAAAATGTTGATTACTTCATTATCAGTTCACAATGCACATTGTTGACATCTTATGGTAAGCAATAAATGCCTGTGTGTGATTATCAGATCCCTACTCTACCTGCTATGCTACTGGTCTGGTGAAACTACATGTACATAATCTTATCTATATTTGTAAGTACAGTGTCCAGTAGAGGTTGGTATTTGAAAGCAACTTTGAATTGAAGAAAGCACCGGAACCACGCAAAATCAGTGTGATCTCACATTTTGCAACATATGGTTTGAAAAAGCGCTTGATCAAACAAAGTTTTGGACGTCATTGATGACGTATTTCTGATAAAGTAATGCATGCATCGGCACAATGCTTCGAAGTTAGCCGCTTAGTTATTTCGACTCATGCCCCGGAGCTCCGGTATCAAATGTAACATCACTAAGATTTACACATCACTTTGCAAGCAAGCATAATGTGAGTTGTAGGTAAGGTTACAAACATTCTGATTAATTACGCAGGTTTTCCAGAAATCTCGGATTCCTGGATATCCTCCAACCTGGGTTTTTTTAAACGTAATGTTACTGGAATTTTGCAACTCTACTTGGCCTGATGTTGCCTTTAAACCATGAGTTTCAAGCCACTGTATTAGGGTAAAGCTAGGCCTCAAAATAAAGCCTTATGAGATATGTATCGTCATAAACTACATTTTTTTTGTTTTTTTCCTGTAAAATGATAAAATTCTATCATTCATTTAAATAAAAATAATAAACAATTCAAACAATAAGCAATCAATTAAAATTAGACAAACCAATGGTTATCTAATCAAAGAAAATCAAAAACAAAATCAATCAATCAAAAACTAAAGAATCGGGAGAATCAGTCAATCAGTCCGTCAGTCCGTTAGTCCGTCCACAATGTGTCAGTGTGTTTGTCTTGGGGTGGGAAGGGGTGGGTTCTGGTCTGGCAGTTGCTGGATGGAGGTGGCAGTTGTGGTTGGTCGGTGCTGTGTCCAGGGCTGTTGCTGGTGTTGGAGCTGGGACGAGGGCTGAAAACTGGGGGAAAAAATGGAAACGGGAACCAGGAACCGGGAACTGGGGCTGGTGCAGGTGTTGGATTGGGATCTTTGGTCCTTCTTCCACGCCTCTTCTGGTGTGTTTGATGAATGTTTGTGGTTCTGGTCTAGTTATGTGAGAGGGATAGGTCTTGAGGGAGGAACGGGTGTGGGGGTGTGGAGGGTATGTCCATCGGCCTGGCCTGGTGCTGGAGGATGAGCGAATTAGCAGCAAGGCTGGATGCTGGAGGCGAATGGAAACAAACAGAGCCTAGACACATCTGGCCACAGAGCACTCACAAACAGTTGGTAGGTGTGTTCAGTGTGAGTGCATTCATGGAGACAGTTCTCTGTACGTACCTTGTGCCGTCTCTGGATGCATTCCCCAGTGGGGAGGAAACCATGAACAGCCATCTGGAGTATCTGTTCTGAGTGTATTGTCAGAGTCATGGTGAGGGGTTTATGGGGGGGTTCAGGCCTGGGTTTGATCATTTTGTTGCAGAAGTGGATGAAGGCCTCTAGTGGGTTATTTGTGTTGTTAGGTGGTTCTTGGCTGTTCACAGGTCTTGGCGTGCCTCCCCACTGACTTCGTGGTGGCCCCCTGTACTGACATGGTGATAGATTGGGGGGTGCTGGGATGGGTGAAGGCGGATTGGAGCGTCCTGGGGTATGGACTGAGGCTGGCTTGCTGCTGTGCGGGATCAACAACAGGAAGGGCTAAAGGGGTGGATCTGGGTCACTAAAGAGCAGGGGGGAGGAGTCAGGGGTATTAGGGGTTTTGATAGGTCTCTTAATGTCTTTGAGTGGCCCAGCTAGAGCGCGGACTTAAACCCGATTGCACATCTCTGAAGAGACCTGAAAATAGCTATGCAGCGATGCTCCCCATCCAACCTGACAGAGCTTGAGAGGATCTGCAGAGAAGAATGGGAGAAACTCCCCAAATACAGGTGTGCCAAGCTTGTAGCATCATACCCAAGAAGACTCTAGGCTGTAATTACTGCCAAAGTTGCTTCAACATAGTACTGAGTACTTATATTGGAGATGTGGCTTAGTGGGGGCGTTACCAAGACAAATTAAGCTGATACAATTCCAATCTGGACCCATACAGCGTGTGTCAGACTCATTCCACGGAGGGCCGAGTGACTGCGGGTTTTCGCTCCACCCTTGTACTTGAGTGACTCTATTGGTTTAAGTAATGAGTACAAAATAATTTTAAGTAACTGTACTCTGATATATATTAAGTGCAACACGTTTCCTCAAAGGTTTTTAGTCATGACAGCACATTGGGGTTTACAGTGCACATTGTTAGAATGTTGATTGTTTAAGTACAGTGCCTTCAGAAAGTATTCACACCCCTTGACGTTTTCCACATAATGCTGTGTTACAAAGTGGGGTTAAAATTTATTTAATTGTAATGTTAATTGTAACAGTCTCTGCAATGTCAAAGTGGAGGAAACCTGTTTAAAAAAGGATGAAAAATACAACACTAATATAAGTTGATTAGATAAGTATTCAAGCCTTTGAATTAGAAACACTTTTGTCAGCTATTACAGCTGTGAGCATTTTTTAGTAAGTCTCTAAGAGCTTGGATTGTGGATTGTGCAATATTTGCCCATTATTCTTTTTAAAATTCCTGAAGCTTTAAGTTGGTTGTTGGTCATTGCTAGACAGACATTTCAAGACTTGCAATAGATTTTCAAGCAGACTTAAGGCAAAACTTTAACCACTCAGGAACCTTCAATGTCTTCTTGGTAACCAACTCTAATGTAGATTTGGCCTTGTGTTTTGGTGTTATCATCCTGCTGAAAGGTGAATTTGTCTCCCATTGTTTTCCTCCATGATTTAGTCAGTGCATAGCAACATTCCATTTAGTTTTATCCTGAAAAACTCCCCAATCCTTGCCAATGACAAGAACACCCATAACATAATGCAGACACCATCATGCTTGAAAATACCCGGTGATGTGTGTTGTTAGATTTGCCCCAAACATAAGACTTTGTATTCAGGACAATATGTTTAGTGCCTTGTTGCAAACATGATGCATGTTTTGGAATATTTGTTTAATTCTGTACAGGCTTCGGCATTTTCACTCTGTCATTTAGGTTAGTATTTTGGAGTAACTACAATGTTGTTGATCCATCCTCAGTTGTCTCTTATCACAGCCACTAAACTCTAACAGTTTTAAAATCACTATTGGCCTAATGGTGAAATCCCTGAACGGTTTCCTTCCTAGGAGTTATGAAGGACACCTTTATCTTTGTATTAACTGGATGTATTGATACACCATCCAAAGCCTACAGTAATTAATAAAGTCACCATGTTCAAAGGGATATTCAGTGTCAATATCAATCTACCAATCAATGCCCTTCTTTGTGAGGAATTGAACATCATCCCTCGTTTTTGTGGTTGAATCTGTGCTTAAAATTCACAACTCGATTGAGGGACCTTACACCTAATTGCATGTGTGGTGTACAGAGATCGGATAGTCTTTCAAATCATGTTATTAACCACTATCCATGCAACATACTATGTGATTTGTTAAGACCATTTTTAGGCTTGCCATATCAAAGTGGTTGAATGCTTTTTGACTCAAGACATTTAATCTTCTCATTTTTTATTTATTTGTAAATATCTCTAAAAACAAAATTCCACTTTGACATTATGGGGTATTATGTGTAAATCAGTGACACTAAATCTCAATTTAATCGATTTTACATTCAGGCTGTCACACAATAAAACTTGGAAAAAGGCAAGGGGTGTGAATACATTCTGAAGGCACTGTATGTGTTGAGCCACATACGTACAGCAGACAATGCCAAAGAACAGTATCACTTTCTGGTGTGGCTTTCATCTGGCAGTTATACTCTAATATCACCTTCACTTGCTCCTACCCGCTGAGTAGGTGTGCTTGTGCTTGTGTGTGTGTGTGTGTGTGTGTGTGTGTGTGTGTGTGTGTGTGTGTGTGTGTGTGTGTGTGTGTGTGTGTGTGTGTGTGTGTGTGTGTGTGTGTGTGTGTGTGTGTGACAGTGGCGGTTTTAGCATGTAAATCTTGATGGGGCAAACAAAAAAAAATGTTTTGGGATGCATGCCAGTTAAGACACTACACTACACAACACTAAACAATACATTAATTGCACTATAACAGTGACAAACCATAACCACAAACTGTTAGGGCCTACATAAAGCTGTCCCAACAGCAGAGTCCCAACAGCAATCCCAACACCTTACCACTGCTACACCTGGCTATCAGCGAAGCCTTGTCTGGCAGCGAAACAGTTCATTCAGCCTCATTTACTGCCTTTAAAAAAACATAGCTGATATGGCTGACTTGCTTAAACAGATGTGGTTTCTAATGACAATTGAGATGTACAAACTATGGCATAAGGGGATGATAAGGGGTAAGAGGCCATCCGTCATTTTGATTTGACGCAGTCAATATAACTATTTGTTCAGCACTTTTGAAATGTACAGCGACAGAATTCAGAACACGGGCCGTTGTTACAGTGTTCTCCCTGTACACAAAGTCAGAGTCGTAGGACAAACAAAGCAGCCAATGAAAGCTCTTACAATATTTCATGATCACATTTCTCTAAAACAGGTTATAGGCTACTTGTCATGTGCACCACCAAGTCAGAGCAGTAGGCGAAATTAAGAGGTGAAAAAAGTCGTAACTCAATTTTTCCAGAATTTCCAGTTGTCTTGAAATCAGATTTCACAGTTCCGCGTTAACAGTTGTTTTGAGTGCGGCAGAAATCATGCTTGATTATAATTTTAAGTTTGGAAAGAGACCCTTATATCCAGACTTAGGACCACACAGCCACTCCACTGAATAGCAGGCTAGTGATTGCTTTGCAATGCTTGCAGTTAGCAACGGATTCCTCTTGAACCACTCATTGCTCGATTTCCAACTTATTGTGTAATGTTTATGTCCAATGGCCGATCAGATACGTTTTATCTATCATGTCTCTCCATTATTTATCTTCATATGACTAGGATTAAAAATAATTTGCCAGTAGATTGTCGACTTGATTCATGATGATGACTGCTAGCTAAGATTTTGAAAGTCCAGTCAAAGCTACTGTAGATATGTGATTTGATGTCATTTTATCTGTGGTCATTGACATTGAACCTTATTGGATGGGCACTTATAGTGGAACTCTATGGCAGCACCCAAGGGGCTTGAATTTTCAAGATCTACCCTTAGATTTGGCGGGGTCGTAGTGTCCCCATGAGTGACAGAACACTGAGCCAATCACGGAGCAACTGGAGAACATTACCAGCCCCTAAGCTCCTTATTATCCGTTGGCTGCCCCACCACCACAGAAAGCAGTGAGCTAGGCTGAAACACCTGCATTTTGGGGCTGCCTTACTCAAGAAAGCAAAAAAAAGACTATGTTTGTATGAGGCTTTATTAACTCAATTATACAGTATATATTTATTTTTACATTGTTGACAAACTATATGTGATACGCATTAAACCTTTTTTTTTATAAAAATGTGGGGCTCGAAACAGGACGGGTTGCCGCTGGAGTGTGATATAGTCTTATATCATCTATCTATCTATCATCTATTCTATACGTGAAGCGGCAGAGCTACTGTACTCACATTCCTCTTTGATAAGAGAATCACCTGTATGTTCTGTGTGTGTGTGCAGGGTATCATATTTTCCCTGGGGTACAATAATATCAAAATACACATAGTGTACCTTCAGAGGGATAATGGTATATTTTTGTACCCCATGTTTTGAATACATTCTCATTCTCATTTCTGTTTCCCAGGGTCAATAACCTTAAAACCCACCACAATGTACAGTTCTGAATTTTTGCCATGTTAAAAGAACTAACGGCTTTGTTGCTGGGGAAGTACCCTAATTAGCCCCATTTGTACAACATTTATTATCATCATTGTATTTCCCAGCATGCTCCAATGCAGGTTGATTATTTAACCGAATTGTGTTTGTATGTACATTGATTGATTGATTTATTGATTGATTGATTAATCTTATGCTGCATAAATATCAATAACATATAATTCAAACAGTTAGTTTGATGTTTTGCACCCGTTACTGA
Organism: Oncorhynchus clarkii lewisi; assembly: GCF_045791955.1. NCBI lineage: Eukaryota > Metazoa > Chordata > Actinopteri > Salmoniformes > Salmonidae > Oncorhynchus > Oncorhynchus clarkii. The sequence continues at coordinate 32,137,525 of NC_092147.1, read as the reverse complement.
AACGGTTGTTCCAGTAATGTTACAAATGAATAAAACATTTAAAGTTGAAAAGTTTTGAGTAAATAAGCATTGACCCCCTTTGTTATGACTATTCAAAATAAGTTCAGGAGTTCAAAATGTGCTTAATGAGTCACATACTAAGTTGCACAGACACAGTCTATGTGCAATAATAGTGTTTAACATGATTTTTGAATGACTACCTCATCTCTGTACCACACACATACAATTATCTGTAATGTCCCTCAGTCGACCAGTGAATTTCAAACACAGATTCAACCGCAAAGACCAGAGAGGTTTTCCAATGCTTTGCAAAGAAGGGCACCTATCTGTTGATGGGAAAAATAAAAAAGCAGATATTGAATATCCCTTTGAGCATGGTGAAGTTATTAATTACACTTTGGATGGTATATGAATACACCCAGTCACTACAAAGATACAGGCGTCCTTCCTAACTCAGTTGCCGGAGAGGTAGGAAACCGCTTAGAGATTTCACCATTAGGCCAATAGGGATTTTAAAAACAGTTAGAGTTTAATGGCTGTGACAGGAGAAAACTGAGGATGGATCAACAACATTGTAGTTACTCCAAAATACTAACCTAAATGAGAGAGTGAAAACAATTAAGCTTGTACAGCATGCACATATTCCAAAAAATGCATCCTGTTTGCAACAAGGCACTAAAGTAATGCTGCAAAAAATGTGGAAACTCAATTAACTTTTTGTCCTGAATACAAAGTGTTATGTTTGTAGCAAATACAATACAACACATTACTGAGTACCACCATATTTTCAAGCATAGTGGTGGCTGCATCACATTATGGGTGTGCTTGTAATCATTAAGGAATAGGGAGTTTTTCAGGTAAAAAATAAATGGAATAGAGCTAAGCACAGGCAAAATCCTAGAAGGAAAACATGGTTCAGTCTGCTTTCCAACAGACACTGGGGAATTAATCAGTGGTAGTCAGTGCCGTTTAAGACGAGGGAGAATTTATTTTTATTTTTATGAACATGGCCTTATTTCTATTACAGTATATTGGATGACTGTCATTCATATTCCATTCACCAGGTTCAATGTAACAGCGATAGGCTTAGAATACTACATGATATTAAAATGGTCCCTATACCCGTCATGAAGTGGCTACAACCTAGCCTATGAATGTTTACAACATAGGGGCAGGTCGGGAGAAATATTTGAGGTGACAGATGGTGACACATGGACAGACAGTTGTCGTGTTTTAGGCAATGCTGGATTAAGTGATATGACATGCTATTCTATAAAATAATTTCTCTGTAATTAATATTACCTGAATAAGCTAATCAGGTCAATGATTAACTGGAAAGTTGGTGCACCACGAAATAATGTTAGAGCTGTTATCTTCCGAATATACTCAAAGACCTGGTAATCTTTTACGTCAGTAGCAGTCAACATTTAATCCTCTCCTTATTTAATCTCATCTGAAAGTTGTTAATTCTTGGTTATTTTCACGAACCCTGGCTAACAAGTTGAATCAGCAATACAAAATCTGGTTTAATTATTTATTTACTAAATTCCTAACTAATCAAACAGAATTACATATACACAGAATTAATCATACATTGATGGACCTGGTGAACGGAGCCGATATAGCGGCTGGTTACACAAAGAAAAGGGGTGATGTGAGTGAAAGAGCGGGAAGACTGAGGAACAAAGCGAGAAGCTATGCTATCGTAAATACAGTATCTTGTGCATTCTAAATTACCGCCCAATTGAAAAAGGAGAATGCAATAAATATTTACTCTGAGCTGCGCTTCGGTAGATTGGTCGTCGATGGAAGGCCGGTTTGTCCTTTGAAGAATGTCTCTGGTGGTAAACTGGATACGTTGTAGTATCGTTGTGTGTGTTAGACTGAATACGTCGTCCATCCTTTCCTAGCCCACGTCTACAGCGACTGCTGCTAACTCAACGGCTAGGAGATATAACTTCTGGAGTGAATAAGAGTTCAAAGTTCATACCAAGTTGCCATACTTTTAAGCTCATGCTATATTCTGGCTGGTATAGTCAAAATTCATCCTTTCTGGGTGTTGACCGTCATCTTCATGTTGAAATTTAATGCTGATTTTGCTAGGTTATCTGGGCCCAGTAGGACCGTCACCCTAATGTCCTCGGAACAGAAGGTTACATTTTCGTCAAGGGGCTTATATAGGATTGGGAGAGAGGGCCGTGTTTCATAGTTTACACCCAATGTCTGTTCACATGGGTGGAGTCACTGAGTTGAGCATAGTTCACTCATGAAAACCAATTCTCTCATTTAGGAGCTAAAAATTACATTTAATCTTTTCACAAATAGTTTCATATTTAAACATTTAAATTGCACAGAACTAGAATGTGTAGATTTTCCAAGATACAGTTTATGTTGTCCTATCATCAGTAATCATGTCTCAGATACCAACTGAACTGACATAATATTCATTAAGTCACAATGCATATTTTCAACTGGTTGGATTACCGAAATATGGTTCCGTTTCCCAACTTTTGATGTCACCAGACTCTCTCTCAATGTTAACAAAGTGATTTTCAATAGTTACATCGGTAGAGTAGAGAGAAGAAAAAGGGGAAAGGTATTTATGGGGGTCATAAACCTCCCCCAGGCCAACGTCATGACAGTCCCCCCATGTTGAGTTCAATCGTGCAATTAACCTGCACATTGCAAACCAACATAAAAATGACCGTGGGTTGTCCTGGTTGTGGACCATTATTGTGGTCCCCCTCTGGTGGTCGACCCAGGTAGGGTTTCTGCAAATGAAGAAGTCTTCCCCAAGGCTGGGCAGCAGATGTCCAGTTGGTGATTGCTGTTGCAGTCCCCCATCTGGTGGTTGACCCGGGTAGGGTTTCTGCAAATGAAGACGTCTTCCCCAAGGCTGGGCAGCAGATGTCCAGTTGGTGATCGCCATTCCGGACCCGTCGTCTGGTCGTCCAGACTGGAAGATCTGGGCAGTAACTTAGGCAGATGTTAACAACGCACACACACTCATGAAATATATCATTACATTTCCTTCCAAATGAGCGGCGTTGTGGCACTAACTGATGGTTGTATGGGGAAGTTGTTTATGGCTCTATCACTTTCTACGTGCAGAAGAAAATTAAACAAAATGAATGAAAGCATAAACAAAACAAAATATAGTTATGCCCCCTTAATCATCTAATTGGACTGTATTCTATCTACGTCCATGGTCTTGGCAAAATTACCCTATCATGGCATTGTCTAATGTCATATCTAGGGCTTTCCTAATTAGCGGGGTGCTGCTTAGGGTACTATCCTAAGTTGATAACTACATGATAAGTCTACAGCTGTAAGGCACTTGTTTTTGGCAGTGTACAGGGATGACCTATGGACTTCTGAGAAGAAAACTGGTGAGTGCTGTAGCTGTAGAGTCAAAGGCCTCAATAAATGGCCTCATGAATGTTCAACTTTACTAAGGCTGGTATTGTGCTCGGACCCTTAAGTGGTCCTAGCATAAATCCTAATTGGATGTTCCGTTGTGCATGTGTGTTTATGCTTACACAAGCGCGCATGTCAAGGGAAGAAAACCAAGTATCCTGGCAACTTGTTCAGAATTTGTCTGACGTGGTCAGGTAATTTTCAGGTCAATGCCTGGAGGTCGGTCAGAATTGGTGTCGAGGGAGCCTGTAGTGGTTTTACTACCAGTCACTGTCTTCCACTATTGTAGTGGCGGTAGGTATTAAGAAGTCTCATTCATAGCTATGTTGTCCATGGATGAGCTAACCTCACGACGGAAGTAATCTCTAAGCACGGAACCAGTCGTACAAGGTGTGATCATGGTACATGACTTCTAATAACTTTTCTCCTGAATGGAGGGATCAACTTATTGGTGGCATGTGTGTCAACCACTGGAAGAGTGCAATGGAGATTTCCTTCCCTGTGTTGCACTCTGAGTGACTCCTATGTTGCTATTATCAATAGCAATTTAACTTGTGAATTTACTAATCCTCTTACTGAGTGTTGCTGGACTGACTGTGGTATTGGTACTGGTCATCAAGGGGACCAGATGTCCTACCGATTTATTCTGAAATGTTATTCTACAGTAATACATGATTAGAGCATTTTACTGGTTGTCTTGTAGTGGCTACTACACATGGCAAGGAATGATTATTGTTGCCATTTGTTTGGAGGTGGACAAGTCCACTGGACTTCCTTTACGACCAGTGTGGTACACCTCAGTACTATCTTAGATGTGTTCTAAGATAATCCCCGTCTAGCGGCCTGTCTGATCCTCACTGTTCTCAAAGGGGAGTTTACAACTAGATTTTATCTATGCTCTGGCGGCCTCATACGGTGTTGTCCGCAGTCTCGACCCGTCCACCGGCCTCAATGAGGCTCATCATGGGTCTGGGCTACTATTCCCCCCCCCCCCCCCCCCCAATGGGTGGTGTTGGTATCCGAGGCACAAACGAAAAGTTCAGATCCTGTGTACGAGTTGTCAGTGGCCACGTTATTATGAGAATGGCTGTAACCTTTCAACCAAATCTCCTGGTGTTTGTGCTTCAACACCCTCAGTGCTGTAGAGGCATGTCAGTCACCACCGCGTCCACGTGTGGCAACCTCTTCAGTACCTGCGAACTAAGACGAGGATATCGGTCTGTGATATCGCAAAGTGTTTCACCAGTGGGAGTCATCGGGTCAGTTGCTGGACTGACGCCATTAGTGTCATTGTAAGGGTTGACAGTCCCCCACAAAGCGGAAGGTGTATCATCGGAAGCAGAGTATACTCTGTGCATCAATGTTTGTCTTGCTGAGACGGCTGCAGTGCTTGCGGAAGTGTCCGAAGGGCAAGAGAAGTTCATATCAACTACCGTATTTCACGACTGCAAGGAGGAGGGAAGTTGCTCATTCACAGACACAGCTGGCTCGAAATCTTGACAAGAATGGTCAACCAGGTTGGCTGATGGAATGTGTTGAGATATCGTAATATCTCCTTGGATCGGATTCTGCACCAAAAGGTTTCTAAATGTCTATTTCCCAAGGGGTGCTTTTGACAGATACTCCTTGTGAATGACTGCGTTGCAGCTAGTGTTAGGAGAAGGCACTGTGGCCTGTGACCATACCTGGTTGATTTTCCAATCCATCAATGGGAGTAACCGATCCATCAAGTCTGCTCCAAGTAGCAGGGGTACAGTTTCGAGGCTGGTAACATACACAGGCTAATGAGCGATACATCCTGGAAGTGTAGTTTCAGCATGACTCTCCATGTGAGAGGCGAGGTAGTCTGGGTGACCCCTCAAAGTGTAGTGTAGCATCTTTCCACTTTTAACCAATGTTTAGTTGGCTTCAAAGCCCTTTTGAGATCATCGAACAATGTTTGAGAGATGAGTGATATTGTTGCACCCAAATCAATTAGCGCATGACAAGTTAAGCAGTCCTCCAGGACCGTTTCCAGGTATGGCCGTTTAGATTAGTGTTTAGTGGACATATTCCCCACAAAGTGGAGTGGTCGTATGCAACGACGTGATGTATCATTTCTGTTCAAGGTGGAAGCAGATCGACTTTTCAGATTTTGACCGAGCTTGGCTTTAACGAAGCGTTTGATCTTTTCCTTCGCAACCTTTGTATCAGAGTCTAAAGACAAAGCCAGTGGGCTTGTTTCTTGATCAAGCGGGCCCTGGATAGGGTCTCGAATGAGAGCGGGAGAAATGTGAATTTTAACGTCCTTGCTATGGGTGTTAATTCCTGCAGACCTGGTGTCCGGTAATTCCCCGTCTCGTCCTTGTGACATATCTTTTATCCTTTTCTCAAATGTTTCTCGCTTTAGTGCTTCACGTGGTCAGGGCTCTTAGTGTTACGAACTTTTGATGCCTCAAAAGCTGTGCTTACAAGCTTTCTGAGTTGTAAGATAGGCAAGCCAACGTGGGCTGCAGGGCCCAAGAGGGTAATGAAGGTGGGATACATGTTCGACAGAAACACATTTAATACCACCTTGCACACTCTTGCCTGCATCTAGCTGATATAGGGTGTAATCATTACTACAACAGTTGCACACCAGAGTTTCTATTTGACACATTCAGCTATATTTATCCCTGTTTTGTTCTGTTTTCTTTCATTTATTAAGAAATGTATTTCAACAGAATCAGCGGAATGAATACAACCCTGACACATACAACCCCGATCACACGTAAACACAGTTCCCTTTCATAGCAGCAGTATTCCTTCTCGCATCTATGCACTCTTTTCCTCTCACCTTCTCCCTTCACTTGTGGACTTCAATGCACACATCAGGCAAAAAAACACTTTCCAGACCAAACCATATCATAAATGCTACACACAGCCTACATTGTTATCACCATATTAGCTAATGTTACATACAGTGCATTCGGAAAGTATTCAGACCCCTTGACATTTTCCACATTTTGTTATGTTACAGCCTTATTGTCATGGTTGGCAGTGCATGTCAGAGCAAAAACCAAGTCATGAAGTCAAAATAATTGTCTGTAGATCTCAGAGACAGGATTGTGTCAAGGCACAGATCTGGGGAAGGTTACCAAAAAATGCATGAAGCATTGAAGGTCCCCAATAACACAGTGGCCTCCATCATTCTTAAATGGAAGAACCACCAAGACTCCTCCTAGAAATGGCCGCCCGGCCAAACTGAGCAATCGGGGGAGAAGGCCCTTGGTCAGAAAGGTGACCAAGAACCAGAGTGACAGAGCTCCCAAGTTCCTCTTTACAGATGTGAGAACCTTCCAGAAGGACAACCATCTCTGCATCAAAGGCAAGTCACACTGGGAAATTATATTGGGGGCATTGCTTAGCGGAGACGTGGCTTTCAAGTAGTTATTTTTAGTCACCTGTGAGTGGAAGTGTTGTACCACTTTAAGTGGTCTCCAGTAGAGAGACATTTTTGACAGTTACAAGGAGCAAAAGGCTTTGTCATTGTGGTTGTACTATATAAAGGCAAAAAGGTATGAGGTATGAACTGGGTACAATTATGCACTTGTAACTAAAAGTACAAAGGAGGACCTTACAGGGTACCACCCCAGTGACACCCCATTGTATCCCTTTAGGAACAAATCTAAACAATTATTTCTGAGTGTATGTTTCTGTGTGTATGTGTATGTGTGTGCTACTGTACTTGACCTGCTCACAGAGAAGAGAGGATCCATTCTCTCATCAAATATTTACCAGCAACCTCAGCCTCCCAGCTGCTGCTGTAATAAACGCACACGCACGCACGCACAGGCACGCATGCACACACACACAAAGCATTTTAAACTTACAATCACTAAGCACATCTATTGAGTGAAGAAGACACAAAACAGAAATGCTGCATCAATCTAATATCCTTCTCCTTCAGGAACCCAACAGCCTCATTCAACATACATTCTACTGTACTGGGAACTATATTCAGTGAAAGACACTTGTTGTACAACCCAATTAAAGTTGTTCTGCATATGATTCTATAACATTCATATTGAACACTTTCCATGCTGTTGGAGGTATACATTTTCATCCATTTCTGTTATCTCCTAATGGAATTCCTAAATGGGAAAGTGTTGCTGAACTTGTTATTAACAGTTTGAAACAGTGTACGCCAGACTCTGGGCATAGAGGTGAGAGTCAGTCAGAGAGACATGCATATTTCATATTTCACAGTCCTTCATTTATATTCAAGGTTTGGGATGTAAACCGAATAGTGGCAGACTACATACAGTATAAACATGCTGCTTGTCTTTTCCTTCAGCATACAGACCACTGTGCGTGTGTGTGTGTGTGTGCGTGTGTGTGTGTGTGTGTGTGTGTGTGTGTGTGTGTGTGTGCGTGTGTGCGTGTGTGCGTGTGTGTGCATGTGTGCGCATGTGTGTGCGTGTGTGTGTGTGTGTGTGTGTGTGTGTGTGTGTGTGTGTGCGTGCGTGCGTGTGTGTGTGTGTGTGCGTGTGTGTATTTTATGGCCTGAAACAGCTGTTGTGAATCTACAGTGCAGAGGTCATAGTGATGTACAGTAATGAGGAAGATGGATAGATGAGGAGAGAAATGCAGAGAGATTAGAGGAGAGGTCTCACAGGGATGGATACACCATGATTATACACTGATTAACCACAGGTCCAACGGACCAATCCACACACACACACACACACACACACACACACACACGCACACACACACACACACACACACACACACACACACACACACACACACACACACACACACTGTACACTCTTGTTACCACACGTAACACACAACTATCACCATGCTCTGTTCTCTCAGCCCAGACTCATAGACTGGACATGACATGGTAAATGAAAATCCGGGACGCTCAAATTAGATATTTACATTTGGTATGGTTACATAACATAGAAGGTTACTTCAAACAAAAATGAAAGGGGGGAGGGAGGGTGGATGGATGGATGGGTGGGCTTGGTTGGTTGGTCGGTCGGTCGGGTCGGTCGGGTGGGCATATAACACAAACGTCTGGCAACGCAAAGGTTGGTTGTTTGAATGTCATCATGGACAACTTTAGCATTTTAGATAATTACCAACTTTGCAACTACCTTCCCCTAACCTAACCTTAACCCTTTAACCAAACCTTAACCATAACCTTAACCTATCACCCTAACCCCTAGACTAGCTAATGTTAGACACCTTGCTAATGTTCGCGTTAGCCACCTAGCTAACGTTAGAAACAACAAATTGGAATTCGTAACAAATCATACGTACCCCAAATGTGTAATATGTTGTACGAATTACACTTCGTAACATATTATACAAATTGTAATTCGTAAATTATCACAGCAATCGTAATTCAAAACATATCATACAGAATGGATGATGAACATCCACAAATTACATACAAATTACATACAGGACATGATAATGCAGAGAGAGAGAGAGAAAGAGAGAGAGAGAGAGAGAGACAAAGAGAGAGAGAGATCGAGACAGAGAGAGAGAGAGAGAGAGAGAGAGAGAGACAGAGAGAGAGAGAGAGAGAGAGAGAGAGAGAGAGAGAGAGAGAGAGAGAGAGAGATCGAGACAGAGAGAGAGACAGAGACAGAGACAGAGACAGAGACAGAGAGAGAGAGAGAGAGAAAGAGACAGAGACAGAGAGATAGAGACAGAGAGATCGAGACAGAGACAGAGAGAGAGAGAGAGAGAGACAGAGAGAGAGACAGAGAGAGATCGAGACAGAGAGAGAGAGAGAGAGATCGAGACAGAGAGAGAGAGAGAGATTGAGATCGAGATCGAGATCGAGATCGCGACAGAGACAGAGAGAGAGAGAGAGAGAGACAGAGACAGAGACAGAGAGAGAGAGATAGAGACAGAGAGATCGAGACAGATTCGCCAGGACCACAAATACAAATTACATCTAGACACTGTTGCCCTAGAGCACACAAAAAACTATACATACCTTGGCCTAAACATCAGTGCCACAGGTAACTTCCACAAAGCTGTGAACGATCTGAGAGACAAGGCAAGAAGGGCATTCTATGCCATCAAAAGGAACATACATTTCAACATACCAATTAGGATCTGGCTATAAATACTTGAATCAGTCATAGAGCCCATTGCCCTTTACGGTTGTGAGGTCTGGGGTCCGCTCACCAACCAGGAATTCTGCAAAAATTTCCTCCGTGTACAACGTAGAACACCAAATAATGCACGCAGAGCAGAATTAGGCCGATACCCACTAATTATCAAAATTCAGAAAAGAGCTGTTAAATTCTACAACCACCTAAAAGGAAGTGATTCCCAAACCTTCCATAACAAAGCCATCACCTACAGAGAGATGAACCTGGAGAAGAGTCCCCTAAGCAAGCTGGTCCTGGGGCTCTGTTCACAAACACAAACACACCCCACAGAGCCCAGGACAGCATAACAATTAGACCCAACCAAATCATGAGAAAACAAAAAAATAATTACTTGACACATTGGAAAGAATTAACAAAAAAACAGAGC